>NC_140966.1:10662477-10704977 GCF_056783735.1 Eptatretus burgeri
AAAAAACATTTTGCATATATATATATATATATATATATATATATATATATATATATATATATATATATATATATATATATGGTGTGTTCAAAAAGTATCCAACCTTAATTTTTCGTGCGTAAACAAATGAAGCAAGGGAGGCGTGGTTTGGTGCACAAATGTAGGCGATCCTAATCCGTATGCGTGAATATTTTCCCGCCTGCAGAAGCTGTCAGTCGCCGACAGACCGCCGATGAGTGAGGATGTACAAGTGAGCGCTGTCGGATTTTCGTTTTTGACAAAATGACGGATCACTGTGGTCTCATCGCCATGTTGAAGAAGTTGGGATCGCTGTTCACAGTCTCCAGCATGTCCTGTGCGATCTCCAAACGGAGTTGCTTCTGCTCGATCGTTAGCAGCTTTGGCACGAACTTCGCTGAGATTCTCCTTAAGCCCAAATCCTCAGTCACAATGGAATGAACGGATCCAATGCTGACGCCCGCCTCGTCTGCAAGTTCTCTGATCGTGATTCGACGATCCTGCATCAGCAGGGTCCTCACTTGGTCAATGACGATCTTATTTCGGGATGTTGAGGGCCTACCAGAACGTGCTTCACTTTCCACTGATGTGCGGTCATCTTTGAAGCGGTTGTACCACTCTTTTATCTGTGGTGCCCATTGCTTCGTTCCCGAAGGCCTGTTATTCGAGCACATTCTATACAGTGCGCGAGGTTTGGCCATGGCCCACATGGTCAGTGCTCGCGTTCGCACGACTCCGCTAGCGTGGCGCGTGGCGAACACCAATATGTCGGATATTGAGGTTGAAAAGGAAAGCGCCGCCTTTTACTTCACACACTCTCATCCCGTCCAACGTGGTGTGGAGTCGCTTTTATCGGCCTCCGTATGTGTTTCTTGCAGCGTGGACGTTGTGCTGGGTGTGCTTCCTGTGTTGTGGAAAACACCATAGGGTGTAAATTACTGCTGCGAGTGCATTTGGCAGGCTGTGTTTTGTATGGAGGGTTGTGGGTGCAGTGTCTGCTTGGCCTTTGCCGAGGACCCATCTAACAGCGCCGGGCGCACGTGGCTCAGATTTACCTCAGGAATAATCAGAAAGGAAGAGTCGGGACAAAATGAAGAAGAAAATAATGAAAGCAAACCTTGCTATGAGATCATCACAATGCACGCCGCAGCTGTCCTGCTAGACAAAAGGAAAGGGACTATCTACACATATATTAATGGAATAACTGTGTCTTGGAACCACTCTGTCTGTTGGATGCATGCGGTTCCAAGAACCGCAACACTATGTTGTTTTTGGCCCTATCTCTTAATGGTGAAGAATCAATTAAAAAATTGGAGTATCCGGATCCGGATCTGGATCTTCACCAAATTTTGCGTTGCTGTCCGTGGCCGGTCACCTACATACACAAAAAAATTCACGATTTCTTGAAAAATGTGGCGAAAAATCGTGCAACAAACAGACAAACAGGACTGAAAACATAACGTCCTTTCACCTTCGTAACGGCGGAGGTAATAAGATAACCAGGAAAGATGTATGAAAGCATTGTTTCAGTTAAACAGATGAAAGCTATTCTTTCCTTGAAATACTAGTCCAAACAACAACAAAACACAACAAAAAACCAGCACAAAACACAAGAACAAAATAACAAAACTATAACACCACCACCACCACCACCACCACCACCAAAAGGTTATTAAGGATATTTGGAGTAGCATTCCAACCAACAGATACAAATTAAGTTGTAATGTTAAGAGTGAGGTGAAGGGGCTACAGGGAGGGTGAAGGGAGAGCAGGTCGAGTAAGAGAAAACCATTGGTGAATTAGCAGAGACAGAATGAAGTCGAGATAGGGAAAGAGGAAGTTGGAATGAGAATTGAGGATGAGATTGGGAAAGGGGAAGTTTTATGCAAACCTACTGCAGATGTTACAGCCAGCTTTCACAATGGTGTTTGCATGCGGTCAATGATGAGGCTGGAGACTTGTTTTCTGGAACTGTTGTGTTCATTTATTCTGCAACAGAACATTTAACAGGTTAAGTCTCATGTCAGCACATTGAAACCACATCCTACTCTCTCATCTCTCACAGTTACTGAGCAGTCTCCCCGGGGCTGTGGATTCGCTCCTTCCCCCTCTCGTGATTGGAGGATGTAGTGCACCGTTTGTATTTTTGGTCTCACAACGCAGATCAAGAACCAATCGATGTAGTACTGTACAGGCATCTTATGCAAAATAAACCAGCAAACCTCGCCAAAATTGCAACAGAAAATTTCTAAACTGTTTTATACGGATAAATGGGTCTCATAACATACTAGCGGGGTATGCTTACACATAGTAAGCAATAACGAACTGTGTTTCCCCATTGGCTCGGGTCCCTCACCTGCATTTGATTTTTTTCATTTATTTATTTTCATTTACGGATGGTGTCTGGCGATTGAGATTTTTTTCCTGGTGCACCGGGCTTCAATATCCATCGGTAAGCAAAGTTTCAGCTTTCGACGTCACTGGGAAGGGACCGATCTTTAATATCAGTCAGTGAGTCAGTCGGTCAGTGGTTATCCCGGTGTGAGTCCCGGTTTGGAATAGGTACACCGCACCCCCGCATATCGAAAGAGGTGACTAAAGGGGTTGGCATCAGGAAGGGCATCCGGCCATAAAAAAAAACATTTCCTCAACTAGAAGGGCACTCCGTAGAGCGCATACCTCCGCCACGCAATGCCTGGTCCATGAGAACCTATCGGGCCCAATAGATTTTTGAAATATCAAGCTATATGCAGTTTTTGGCCCCATCTCTCAATGGTGAAGAATCACGTTAAAAATTAAATAATTCTCGTAACCAGATTCGGATTCAGATCTTCACCAAAATCGAATCAATTCGTCCTTGCCACACACCCAACGTGTTCACCAAGTTTGGTCCGAATCTGTCCACAATCTTTTGAGATATCATGCTATATATCGTTTTTGGCCCTCTCTCTCAATGGTGAAGAATCACTTAAATAATTCTAGTAGTCAGATCCAGATCCAGATCTTCACCAAAATCTAATCAGTTCCTCTTTGTCACACACCCAACCTGTCAACAAAATTTCAACCGAATCCGTTCACAACTTTTTGAGATATCCTGCACACAGACAAACAGACAGAAAGGGGTGAAAACATAACCTCCTTCACCTTTGGTGGTAGACGTAAAAATAGCACCGCAAAGCGGGCGTAACCCCTCAGCCCCTTCACGCAAACAAATTTCAAGATGGTGGCCATATTGAAAATCACAGCACGCCCATTTTTGAAAAGAACTTTCCTCTACTCAACCCCAACACACCCAGCAAAAATGGATTTAACCGGACAAAGCGTTCTCCTCAAAATTGAGGGAAACCAATTTAAAGATGGCTGCTGTGGCGGCCACAGTGAAAATCGCAGCATGCCTATTTTGGAAAGGAACCTTCCTCTACTCAACCCCATTATACCTCGCCAGAATAAAATCAATGTGTGAAGCCGTTCTCAAATTATTGTCCGGAAACTAAATTCAAGATGGCTGCTCTAGCCGCCATATTGGATATCGGATTGCGCTGAATATCGAAAGGAACGTTCCTCTAAACACCCCCATTATATCACACAAAAATGAAATCAATAAGTCAAGCCGTTCTCAAGTTATTGTCCGGAAACCAAATTCAAGATGGCTGCCCTAGCTGCCATATTGGATATCGCATCGCACCGTTTATCGAAAGGAACCTTCCTCTACGCAGCCCCAACACACACTGCAAAAATGGATTTAATCGGACAAGGCGTTCTCCTCGAAATTGACGGAAACCAAAAGTTGACAGACGCCCGGACGGACAACGCCTGTGACGACAATACCCCTTCGCCCAATCCGGGCTGAGGGTTAAAAGGGAACCATGATAAAAGATTGTCATGGGACCCGCAAGGCTAGTTCCTGCTCTCTCAGGGCAAAATGGCCTGAAAATGTGTGTGTGTGTGTGTGTGTGTGTGTGTGTGTGTGTGTGTGTGTGTGTGTGTGTGTGTGTGTGTGTGTGTGTGTGTGTGTGTGTGTGTGTGTGTGTGTGTGTGTGTGTGTGTGTGTGTGTGTGTGTGTGTGTGTGTGTGTGTGTGTGTGTGTGTGTGTGTGTCAGTGGTTAGAAAGAGCTTTATATATTAGATAAAAATTCTGAAACAATCCATGTTGTGGAAAATATTTAAAAGGTGTATTGTTTGATCCCACCCTCGGCGTCACTTTTCAATACATTTTACGCAACTGCAAAGCATATAAAAAGAGATATCCTTTTGGGGGTCCTCGAGGTGTTGAATGAGGAGTCAGAACCACTGGGATTACGGGTTTCCTGGGTCAAAACTAGGATCCAGGCTTTCAATGACATCTTGGATGCTGCTGTCCTGTCTGTATCTGTTGGTTGCGAGGATGTTGAGGTCACAGAGAGATTCACTTACCTTGGCAGTGATATTCATGTCTCTGCTGGCTGTGAGTCAGAGGTCAACAGACGTCTGGGTCGGACCTGGGGTGTCATGGATTCACTGGATCATGGGGTGTGGTGCTGCCGGTACCTGTGCGGAAGGACGGAAGTCCGAGTCTTCAGGTCCTTGGTGCTTACAGTCTTGCTCTATGGATGCGAGACTTGGACTCTGACCAGGGATCTGAGATGGAGACTTAATTCCTATGGTACCAGGTCTCTTCGGAGAATCCTTGGCTGTCGCTGGTCGGACTTTGTGTCCAATGAGCGGTTGCTGAGAGAGACTCAAATGAGATTTGTTACCTGCATAGTTCATGGGCGTCGGCTGCGGCTGCATGGACATGTGGCTCGTTTTCCTGATGCTGATCCTGCTCACCAGATTCTCTCAGCGAGGGAGCCTCGTGAGTGGAGGAGGGCAATGTGCCGACCACTTGCCTCGTGGTTGCAGCAGGTTGATCAGAATCTCGAGGAGATGGGGATGGGCCAGGTATCTGGCTGGGAGATGGCCAGACAGAGGCCCCTGGAGTACCGGTGGAAAGTGAACGCAGCGACGCACTGCTCTGGCACATGCTCCCATACCTGACCTGACCTGAGGTCCTTGAATCCAGTTAGGACATCTGCATTACATACCTCCTCTGTCGAGATGGACCTTTCCATCAGTCTCTTGTAGAGAACATGAACTTCATCCAGGTCAGCATTGCTCATTCAAGGTATTGCATACTCTTGTTGTACTGCTCATGATGTTACAATTTTGGTTAGGTTATGTCATATATATTGCCTGCACTAATGGTGAAAAAGCAGTAATGTGACAAAATGCTGTCCTTTTGCTCATTAAGAAAATATAATTATCTCAAATGCCTTACACCTATTAAAAACAGATAAATACACGTTAGTCTATGCACCAAGAAGGAATGCGAATCGTAACCTTAAACTCCACATTTTTTAAGGGTATTGTGGATCCTCCGGAGAAGGTTTAAGAAATGTTCCATAAGTGGACGTGTCAAAAAAACCCTAGAATATTAGAAATTTAAACGCAAACCAGGTGTTTCTATGAGGGTGTCAAATGTAAACATCAAATGAGGAATAAAATTTAATTTCAAAATAAATAGTCGAGTCAAATTGTTTGATGAGTGGGATCCAACTACAAAAGCCTTTCGTAATTTAAAGTCGAGGATTGTGGAGGAGCATAGAACATAGAACGGATAAGGACGTAACAGAACAAGCAACAGCAGAGTGTGGTGGAGTGGGAGGGGGAACACACCAAAGCAGGAATGATGGACAATATTGAGGGAGACATGGAAAAATAAGGGATGTGGGGAAGAATGAGGGGTGGCAGTCCTTGATGATTTCAAGGATTGAGAGAGGATGTCACCCCCACGATTAAGCGGAGGATGCATGCTCCCCCCTCCCCTCCTCAATCCCCCATTAACCATCACACCCACATACCCACCACCACACCTCACTCTACACCCCCACTACCATCCCATCAACCATCACCGCCACAATCGCACACCCCCTCCTCCCGAGCACCACTACCACCTCCACTGGGGAGGGACATAGACACCTCAAGGACATGACGGTGGGATACGGCATGGACACAGGCACAAATGGCATCCGGGGAAAGTATGAATCGGGATGATCCAGTGACATCCAAGACACGGGGTCAGCCTGCGACGGTGGGACAAAGCATTCATTGCCAATTTTGTCCACAGTGTTCGAGTGCATTTCTGTTGGAGTAATATTATTGTGGGCCAGGGTTCAGCGGCGATAAACGACCACCAGGGGGAGCAGTCGAGTCGCCTCCCACCGAACACCTGGAATTTAGGTCATGACTCTCGGACAACTCCGAAAGGTCACGGGTCACTTCGAGGACCGTGGTCGCCAATATTTTGATAGCGTGAGGTAGGGTCCACTTGTCCAATTCCAATTTACCTAAGTACTCACGCCGTCCAACTACCAGGGAAAACCACACCCTTGGCAGACTTTGTCCGAATTGAGTCGCTATCACTTGCTTGGATCCGGCATAACCGAGCGGAAGTTACCAAAGCCGCGCCGGACCAAATGACAACTTACTGGCCCGAAAAACCTCACTAATTCTAAATATGCACCTTGCTAGGCCAATGAAGGAAAGCACAGAAAACGAGCTGGTACATTTAACATGGGATTTATTTTACATTAATGGGGGGGGGGGGGGAGACACAGAGCAGAGTTATCACGAATAAAGAAATGTAATGTAGAATAAACAAGGCACTTAACGATTCAACTTAACAGATGAGACACACACACACACACACACACACACACACACACACACACACACACACACACACACACACACACACACACACACACACACACACACACGAAACTGGACCCTGTGGGTCTTTAGTCGGTGGAGCTGTGCCGGGGTACTTGTCTTGCCTCCTGCGGTCACACAGACTCCAAAAATCACCACAGTGGGACTCGAACGCACGACCCGAAGTCCACAGCCTATGACCCTGGCTGCTCGAGCACCACAACACTGTTCGGTCACCACCACCATGGTGAGCCACCACAAAGGACCGCAGACCGCTCGAACCATGACCACCGACCGCTAATCGAGACCAAGACCGCTATCGCCACGATCCTGCAGAACACACTCGTCCTGACCACCACACCCCTCTTCTTGAGGTGGGAGGGGTTTCTTTTCCTCGCCACTCGCCTCCTGATTGGACGGTCGGTTGTCAGGCGACTCATGGCGGCCCTTCATTGGTCGGGCCGAACACTCCATCTGGCTAAGGCGGAGCCAGCCCTGCGTTGACGAAACCTCCGCTCACGTCCGTAGTCCCGAACACGTGCGTAATGGTGACCGGGTCGAGTGAGGGTGGTGCCGTTGTTGTTGATGAGGATATAATAAACCTCACTATAAAATAACTCGTTGCGCATACATGAAATTCCCATTAGACAGAAGGAAGGATTCTAACAATAAACACATACTTATCGAAATAACTGAACTACGGGGACTGCTGAATGTCTATGTGCAGATGGCTTCCAAATCCGTAACAATATTACTGATTTACCAAATCAATACAAAATCCTTTATAAATTGTCAATGAAACAGAAAAACAAAACCTACCAATGTGTAATGAACATACGACCAGACGTTTTCATCTTCACAAACACCTCCATTGTTGCCATCTTAGTCTGAATTTCCCGCGTAAAGCTCCAAACGATAAAGCTCCACAATTCCCTCGAAAGCATTTCCGTCACTAATTCAACCGCCAAACGCTCCTTCAAAATCCCACATGATGATGATGATGATGATGATGATGATGATGATGATGATGATGATGATGATGATGATGATGATGATGATGATGATGATGATGATGATGATGATGATGATGATGATGATGATGATGATGATGATGATGATGATGATGATGATGATGATGATGATGATGATGATGATGATGATGATGATGATGATGATGATGATGATGATGATGATGATGATGATGATGATGATGATGATGATGATGATGATGATGATGATGATCCGTTTCTCGATGGAAGCCGCCATTTGGATCAAGATGACGTCCAGGTGTGACGTCACACTGGCCAATCTTTCATGACTTCTTGACTGGCAATTTATTTATTTATTTTTTTAATCATTTTTCCCTTCAAATTAGACCATGATTAATGATTCTCAATGATTTTCAGAAGGCAGTGCAAGTTTTATTGTTCGGTACTGAGGATAATTAATGTCGTTTTACATGTACGTGTTCCATCACACAAATACAATGACTAATTATTGAAAGTACTGCACAACAAAACCTGTATATTGAAATAGTTTGAGAACGAATGCTTCACTGGGGAGGGGTAAATCGACTTTCAGGCCAACTGAGGATGGGGATGCAGGGGGATGGGGGTGTAGGAGGTTGGGGATGTGGGGGGATGGGATGTGGGGAGGATGGGGGTGTAGGAAGATGGGGGTGCAGGGGGTTGGGCGTGCAGGAGTTTGGGGATGTGGGCGGATGGGGGTGCAGGGGTGGGGGTGCAGGGGTGGGGGTGCAGGGGGTGGGGGTGCAGGGGTTGGGGTTGGGGTGGGGGTGCAGGAGGTTGGGTTTGGGGGGTGAAGGAGGTTGGGATGTGGGGGTTGGGGGTGCAGGGGGTTGGGGTGCAGGGGGTTGAGGGTGCAGGAGGTTAGGGGTTTGGGGTGCAGGAGGTTGGGGTTTGGGGTGCAGGAGGTTGGGGATGTGGGGGGATGTGGGTGCAGGAGGGTTGAGGGGTGCAGGAGGTTGGCGATGTGGGGGGATGGGATGTGGGGAGGATGGGGGTGTAGGAAGATGGGGGTACAGGGGGTTGGGGGTGTGGGGGTGGGGATGTGGGGGGATGGGATGTGGGGATGGGGGTGTAGGGGGATGGGGGTGTAGGGGGATGGGGGTGTAGGGGGATGGGGGTGCAGGAGATTGGAGATGTGGGGAGGATGGGGGTGTAGAGGGATGGGGGTGTAGGGGGATGGGGGTGTAGGGGGATGGGGGTGTAGGGGGATGGGGGTGCAGGAGATTGGGGATGTGGGGGATGGGATGTGGGGAGGATGGGGGTGCAGGAGGTTGGGGATGCATGTGGATGGGGTAAAGTGACTTTCAGGCCAACCTAGCATGGGGAGAGATGTGGGGGAATGGGGATGCAGGGGGATGGGGATGTGGGGGGATGGGATGTGGGGAGGATGGGGGTGTAGGAAGATGGGGGTGCAGGGGGATGGGGATGCAGGGGGCTTGGGGGTGCAGGAAGATGGGGGTGCAGGAAGATGGGGGTGCAGGAAGATGGAGGAAGATGAGGGTGCAGGGGGTTGGGGTGCAGGAAGATGAGGGTGCAGGGGTTTGGGTGCAGGGGTTGGGTGCAGGGGGTTGGGTGCAGGGGGTTGGGGTGCAGGAGGTTGGGGTAAAGTGACTTTCAGGCCAACCTAGCATGGGGAGAGATGTGGGGGAATGGGGATGCAGGGGGATGGGGATGTGGGGGGTGGGATGTGGGGAGGATGGGGGTGCAGGAAGATGGGGATGCAGAGGGGTTGGGATGTAGGGGGTTGGGGTGTAGGAAGATGGGGGTGCAGGGGGATGGGGATGTAGGGGGTTGGGGGTGTAGGAAGATGGGGGTGCAGGGGGATGTGGATGTAGGGGGTTGGGGTGTAGGAAGATGGGGGTGCAGACTGCAGAGGGGCAGGGAGATGGAGGTGCAGGGGGATGGAGGTGCAGGGGATGGAGGTGGGGGAAGATGGAGGTGGAGGAAGATGGGGGTGGAGGAAGATGGGGGTGGAGGAAGATGGGGGTGGAGGAAGATGGGGGTGGAGGAAGATGGGGGTGGAGGAAGATGGGGGTGGAGGAAGATGGGGGTGGAGGAAGATGGGGGTGGAGGAAGATGGGGGTGGAGGAAGATGGGGGTGGAGGAAGATGGGGGTGGAGGAAGATGGGGGTGGAGGAAGATGGGGGTGCAGGAAGATGGGGGTGGAGGAAGATGGGGGTGCAGGAAGATGGGGGTGCAGGAAGATGGGGGTGCAGGAAGATGGGGGTGCAGGAAGATGGGGGTGCAGGAAGATGGGGGTGCAGGAAGATGGGGGTGCAGGAAGATGGGGGTGCAGGAAGATGGGGGTGCAGGAAGATGGGGGTGCAGGAAGATGGGGGTGCAGGAAGATGGGGGTGCAGGAAGATGGGGGTGCAGGAAGATGGGGATGCAGAGGGGTTGGGGTGTAGGGGTTGGGGTGTAGGAAGATGGGGGTGCAGGAAGATGGGGGTGCAGGAAGATGGGGGTGCAGGAAGATGGGGGTGCAGGAAGATGGGGGTGCAGGAAGATGGGGGTGCAGGAAGATGGGGGTGCAGGAAGATGGGGGTGCAGGAAGATGGGGGTGCAGGAAGATGGGGGTGCAGGAAGATGGGGGTGCAGGAAGATGGGGGTGCAGGAAGATGGGGGTGCAGGAAGATGGGGGTGCAGGAAGATGGGGGTGCAGGAAGATGGGGGTGCAGGAAGATGGGGGTGCAGGAAGATGGGGGTGCAGGAAGATATGGGGGTGCAGGAAGATATGGTGCAGGAAGATGGGGGTGCAGGAAGATGGGGGTGCAGGAAGATGGGGGTGCAGGAAGATGGGGGTGCAGGAAGATGGGGGTGCAGGAAGATGGGGTGCAGGAAGATGGGGGTGCAGGAAGATGGGGGTGCAGGAAGATGGGGGTGCAGGAAGATGGGGGTGCAGGAAGATGGGGGTGCAGGAAGATGGGGGTGCAGGAAGATGGGGGTGCAGGAAGATGGGGGTGCAGGAAGATGGGGGTGCAGGAAGATGGGGGTGCACGAAGATGGGGGTGCACGAAGATGGGGGTGCACGAAGATGGGGGTGCACGAAGATGGGGGTGCAGGAAGATGGGGGTGCAGGAAGATGGGGGTGCAGGAAGATGGGGTGCAGGAAGATGGGGGTGCAGGAAGATGGGGGTGCAGGAAGATGGGGGTGCAGGAAGATGGGGGTGCAGGAAGATGGGGGTGCAGGAAGATGGGGGTGCAGGAAGATGGGGGTGCAGGAAGATGGGGGTGCAGGAAGATGGGGGTGCAGGAAGATGGGGGTGCAGGAAGATGGGGGTGCAGGAAGATGGGGGTGCAGGAAGATGGGGGTGCAGGAAGATGGGGGTGCAGGAAGATGGGGGTGCAGGAAGATGGGGTGCAGGAAGATGGGGGTGCAGGAAGATGGGGGTGCAGGAAGATGGGGGTGCAGGAAGATGGGGGTGCAGGGGGATAAGGGGCAGAGGAGTAGTGGTGCAGGGGGATGGGGTGCAGGGGGTGGGATGTGGGGAGGATCGGGGTGCAGGAAGATGGGGGTGCATGGGGGATGGGAGTGCATGGAGGTAGGGGTGCAGACTGCAGAGGGGTAGGGGTGCAGGGGGATGGAGGAGCAGGAGGATGGAGGTGCAGGGGGATGGGATGTGGGGAGGATGGGGGTGCAGGAAGATGGGGGTGCAGTGGGATGGGAGTCCAGGGGGATAGGGGTGCAGAGGGGTTGAGATGAAGGGGGTTGGAGATGAAGGGGTGGTTCAGGATTCATGAACCAAATAGCCTCTTCCTGCGTTGAAGTTCCATGTAAATTCTTGCAAAATGTTGCGATTCAGTATAATACAGACGAGACATCATTGAGCATTCCGTCGCCTATGGACCAAAAACCAATTTGGTTGATTTCAGTACAGTCCAGTGCAGTGCAGTGCAGTCCGGTACGGTACGGTACGGTACGGTACACTACACTACGGTACGTACTTTAATATAAATCGCACTTTCACCAACTTAGGTGAGAGCAAACCAGTTGACCAAGCAAATGAACGAGAGAGTCCAGGGATGTGTCGGATTACAAGTCTGAAGACGACGATGGTTCACGAGCGGTATTTGACGATGTAGATTGTTTCAGAAGTCAAGGAGAAGACAATGTGATAATTTTTGACCAAGTTATAAAAATGATCAACATTATGTGGTATGAGTGACAGGGAGAAACGGAGGGGTCCATAGCAACGGTTCTTTCTCGCACATAACTTGGACATCCCATGAACCTACCTTACCAGTTTCATGTACATCTGACTCATAGTCTCTGAGATATAACGAACTTCGTTTTTTATTGTTTTCGACCAGGGTTCATTCAAAGTCTATCTTCTCCGACAGGAAAACACAACTAGATCATGATATAAATCTCCCACCAAAATATTAGCTGCAAAATGTCGAACACCCGGTTTCGTTCAACAACTTTCAAAATTTGACCTTTGCATAACCTTTAAAGGTCACAAAACAATGTTGTGGACATTAAAATAAGGAAACAGGATACGTGCTATAGCTTATTGGAGTTAGTTCATCGAAGAAGGTCGAAAACCCGGTTCGATTCCCACAACTTTGAAAATTTGACCTTTGTGAACTTTAAAGGTCAAAGGTCAAGGATTATGACCTTTGGTGCAAAACTTCCTCTGGAACATTCCAGGAACAATATAACGTCATTTAGGCTATATGGCATTTCGCACTCCTCGGATTATCCATACTTTGATGAAATAATCGTAAAAACAAACTTGAAGGGGGCGCCACGGGCAAGGTGTTCGAGATCGAGCAAAATGGTTTCAAGACTTGAGGTGGGGAATGACCTCAAGATTATGCATAAAAAATATTGTCATCCTAGCTCTCAAAGTTTGGGCGGTCGTATGATTTTTATGTCAAAATTCGCAATTTTCTAAGTTCATGACCTTGTGACATTGACCTTGGGATGAAAATGAAAAATCGAGCTCCGTGGGGGCGATGCAGGTGCCATTGGGCTAACCAAATACCGAAACCTCTGCCAGATTCGACAAACCCCCTCGGAGAAGATGCAAATTGAAATCGGCTACCCCCTAAAAAAAACGTTTTTTAGGCGTGGCTCCGCCCATAATGGGCACACCACGCCCATTCTCAGGAAAACACAACTAGATCATGATATAAACCTCCCACCAAAATTTTATCAGGATCGGATCAAAACCCACGGAGCTATGCTCGGGACAGACAGAGAGACAGATAGACAGACAAGCCGGTAGGCGGACATGGGTAGTCGCCTACCCAATAGAACCTGACGTGATGGGCCCGTTCGATGGGGGAATGACCTGAGGATTAAGCACAAGAAAATTCATGATTCTCGCTTCAAGGCTTAATGCTGCAGATTGTCTTTTCGTTAAAATACCCCCACATTTAGAGGTTTTTCGGCCGTTGCTAGGCAACGGAGGGGTCCACAGCAACGGTTCTTTCTCACACATAACTAGGAAATACCATGAACTTACCATACCAGTTTCATGTATCTCTGAGTCATAGTCTCTGAGATATAACGAACTTCGTTTTTTTTATTGTTTTCGACCAGGGTTCATTCAAAGTCTATCTTCTCCGGCAGTTTTCATAGGATCCGGCTGGAAATTTTTGACAATATGGCTAAATGTACTGCCCACAGTCGCTCGTGGCCCGATTTTTGATTTTCGAAAAAATAATTTTTTTATGATTTTTCTGAAATTTCAGAATTAACTGAAATCGCCGTTTTAAATACTGATAATAAGGGAAGGTAGAACAAAACTCAAAAAAAAAAATTTTTTTTTTTTTTTCGACAAGATCGACTACCCAACATATCGACGGAAAAACTGATAATGGGGGTCGAACAAATTTCAATTTTTTCTTTTTCGACTGGATCGACTACCCAACAGACACCAATAACGAATATAGTGGTCACTTACTTTTTCGTGAACCAATATATGTTTCTACGTGTGGTGTAGTGCACTGTAGGGTTTGTTTATCAGTTCAGGATACACATCTGGGTTTTATGGTTGTAGTTATGAATCATAATGTACGTTCCCAATTTTATCAGTTTTCCTGGTTCTTGGTTAATTCACTTGCTTCTCGAAAAAAAAAGATAACGCACGTAATCGCGTCGATACACACTCTTACCACCAGTCAGCAACAGCATACAAACACGGCTCGAATTCGACAAAACCGGAAGATCGTCTTGAGTCGTCTTCAACATGTCGGCCTAATATTATTTAATAGATATTTATTTTGTCAAATTATATTAGTGCTGTTTCCTCGATATGTTTGAGAAACCTTATATCAATTCCGGTTCTACCTCATGGATAAAGAGTGTAAAAGTTGTGATTTTGAGTACATACACCGCCGAAGTAAGCAACGCCAATTTATTTGACAAATTCGAGCCTTTAAATTATATATCACTAATAACGTAAATTGCATGATATATTTGAAGACACATTCGTTGTCACTGACACGACGCTACCCAATCTTATTTAAAAAAAAAAAAAATCGAAGAATATTTTCTTTAAATATAGGTTATTTTATACACCGCCTCATTTTGCGATCGTCAAAGAAATTACTTTATAGGACGTAAATAGTCAAGATATCGGTGTATACATATATACATATATATATATATATATATATATATATGTATATATATGTAAACGAGTTTTACAAAGCACCATACGCAGATGAAGGCAGTGAAATGAGGAATTCAGCGTCAAGGATAAATTACATGAGCAATAATTATACAAATTCCTGACGGTAGAAAAATACATCCAAAAACTGAGGAAAAATTTTTTTTAACGCAAATTTAACTTTAATTACAATTTGTCGACACCGGATGAAAATGTCAGGCAGTTTATGACAGGAAACCGGTTGATATACGTGTCGATTGTAAACGTCGATTATTTCGGTTTAATTATTATTCTTATTCATGTCGATTGACTCGTTTTGCTTTCCGTTTGTGTTCTCGAGCGTTTTGGCGCGTTCTGGAGTGAAGGCTTCGTGTACGTGTTTAAAAAAAAAAAAAATTAATTCTGGTTATTAAAATATTTTCACGTTTAAAAAAGAGATTAATTACTTTGTCGATGTGGCGGTTTTTGTTTTTTTTAATTATTATTATTATTATTATTATTATTATTATTATTATTATTATTATTATTATGCCGTCGTCACGGGATATGGTAACGCAACCTCTTGGCGATGTCAGGTGACGCAGGAATATGTATTTTAATAACTCGCTCGTTTTTTTTTTTCAGCTTGGGTGATGCTTCACCAGTCAGCATTGCATCGATGAAACGGGACGGTCGCCGTGTGACCGAACTTGACCCGCTGTGGAGAGATTAATGCCGATGCTCGATTGCGCGATCTCGCTCGCCCCGGTCTGCCGGACCCCGCAGCCACAGTTATGACGACTGCGAGTGACAAGATCACCGAATGGGTGACGAAACTTGAAAATGATGAAGATGATTCTGGGGTTATGGTCAGGCTCAAGGTGACTGTGACAGAAACCACGACGTTGGAGAAGGATGGAGGCTTGAGAAGCTCGACCGCCCTCTTGTACCTTGCGCTGTGGTACAGCTTCAGCTTTGCAACACTTTACCTCAACAAATACATCCTCTCTCTGCTCCAAGAAGATCCCAGCATTTTAGGTGAGCCCATTTGAAAGTGTATGTTGTATGGTTTTTTTTTGACGTCATTTTTTTTTTAATATATAATTTTTTTTTTTTTTTTTTTTTTTTGCAAATTGCTTTCAAAAACGGAATAATTTTTTGGAAAAAATCTTTCAGGGTTCTGGGTTGCGGGAGGTTAACGGGATGGGGGCGCCACTCAAGGCCAGTGATGGCACCGCCGAGGAGGTCCTCAGGAGGTGACCGCCCACAAGCATGCTACCCAGCAGGCTCTCCGAGGCTCCTGGACGGCCAGTGTGTGGGGAGACGTGAGCTGGACTTTGGAAGCGGATGACGCCGGGTCACACCCCCTGGGGCGCCACTCGAGGCCAGTGATGGCACCGCCGAGGAGGTCCTCAGGAGGTGACCGCCCACAAGCATGCTACCCAGCAGGCTCTCCGAGGCTCCTGGATGGCCAACGTTTGGGGAGACGTGAGCTGGACTTTGGAAGCGGATGACGCCGGGTCACACCCCCTGGGGCGCCACTCGAGGCGAGTGATGGCACCGCCGAGGAGATCCTTGGGAGGTGACCGCCCTCAAGCATGCTACCCAGCAGGCTCTCCGAGGCTCCTGGATGGCCAGTGTGTGGGGAGACGTGAGCTGGACTTTGGAAGCGGATGACGCCGGGTCACACCCCCTGGAGCGCCACTCGAGGCCAGTGATGGCACTGCCGAGGAGGTCCTCGGGAGGTGACCGCCCACAAGCATGCTACCCAGCAGGCTCTCCGAGGCTCCGAGACGGCCAGCGTGTGGGGAGACGTGAGCTGGACTATGGAAGTGGATGACGCCGGATCACACCCACCTCATCCATGCCAACTTTCAAAGGGGACCTGGGTTACAACTACCACCCACTGAATGATCACCCTTAGCATCTGTGGAGAGTTGTGGAGTTAAATTGAAATTGGTGGAAAAGATTGGGAATGGCCCAGAGTGGCGCACATAACCTTCCACAGATGGTCCCATGTGATTAATTGGTTCTCGGTTTGGAAAGAGAACCCTCGGTTCAATCGGCATATTTGAAATGGGAAGATTTGGTGGCAGCAGGTCCTGCTGGAATTCGACAAACTCACTACATTTATCATTCCCCATTGTCACGACTCGCCATGCTTGAGAGTTTGGGGGAATTGGTGTAGGTGACGGGCAAGAGTGGACATAAGGGCCAAACACCTGCACCGAGTGGAAGTGGTAAAAATGTGATGTGTGGTTTTAAATATAACAAAGTCCATCATTGATTGTTTTGTACTCGTGGAGCGGTGGGGTGGATTTGCAGTTCGGCCTGAGGCTGGTCCTTGTGCCCGTGGACTTGCTTCGGACCGTGGTGGGATGGTTTTGCAGTTCGGCCTGAGGTTGGTCCTTGTGCCCATGGACTTGCTTCGGACCGTGGTGCAGTGGAGTAAATCAGTGGTTCGGGCTACGTTTTGTCCTTGTGCCTGTGGACTTGCTTCGGCCCATGGTGCAGTGGAGTGAATCGATGGTTCGGGTAACGTTTGGTCCTTGTGCCTGTTGACGTGGGTCAGCCCTGCACAGCAACGAGCTGGTGGGCCGAGAGTGCGAGGGTCAGCAGTTTTCAAAAACGTGAATGTAACGTGTGGGAGTCGAGTTCCAAGCGTGGGAGTCAAGGATCATGATGAGGGTCGAACTGAGTGCCTTTTGACTGACTTTTGTGAAAGTATTGTGATGTTTTTTTTCTTTTGTTTAAAGTATTTACTTGTAACTGTAAGCTGAATAAGCATAAACTTAATGTATTGAGTTGAGTGGGACATAAGGAAGGGGAGGAAGAGAAGAGTGAGTGGGGTGGAGGTAGGGATGAGGGCCTCAACGTTGAGAGCAGTTTATTTGCGTGCATGCACACAGGATTATGATAAGCTAGGGTAGTGGGTCCATCAGGTCGGCCCAGGCAGCACTGCTGATTAACCTGAGTTTGCCAAACAGGTGGGCAGCGGTTCAGAAGTGAAGTTTGAATGGGGTGGGGGTGGGCGGGAGGGGAGTTGAGTCAAGGTGGTGGAGATGATGCATAGAAGAAGGTTGGATGTGGTGTGTGTGTGTGTGTGTGTGTGTGTGTGTGTGTGTGTGTGTGTGTGTGTGTGTGTGTGTGTGTGTGTGTGTGTGTGTGTGTGTGTGTGTGTGTGTGTGTGTGTGTGCAGGAGACCAGATCGAAAGGAGACGTGAGGAGGTTGGTAGGAGGATACAAGCTGTTGCACGCGGGTGGGGATATGAGTAATGGTGTGGGAATGATCGTATTGGAAGAGGTCAGCGAGTTGGTGGTCAGAGTAGAAAGGTGGGAGGGATGGATAGTTATGGCATGGGTGATGATAGAGGCAAATAGTGTGTGTTATGTCAGTATATGGGCCACAAACATGAAGGACTGGGGTGGAGAAGCAGGAATTCGGTGACTCACTGAAGAGGATAATGGGAATGGTTGTGCTGGAGTTGTGGAGTTGTGGGAGTTGTGGAGCCCGGTGAAAAGCATTCCCACGCATGTGGGAGTTGTGGAGCCCGGTGAAAAGGAAAGGTTTTGTAAATTTGGCTGCAGAAGGAGGAATATAGATTGTCAAGAGCTGGTGGTTGGGAATGGGATGGCCATAGCTGGTTCATTCTTTTAAAAGTGGGAAAGCCACAAGATTTACTTTTTGGAGTAGACAGCAAAGAACACAATTGGATTTGGTGGTGGTATGAAAGAAACAGTTGTGGAGGGTTCAGGATTGTCAGGCAGTGGTTGGATAACGTGTTAGCTCCCAGCACAAGGTGCTTGTTGTATGGTTGAAGAAAACGTGATTGGTTAAGCATGAGTCACATTTGCTGTACGGCGAGGATACGGCGGCCGTACTCCCCCCCCCCCCCCACGCCCCTGAATTGACAGAAAAGTGCGGTGGCCGCAGAGTTTCTGAGGTGGCCTCAGAGGGCCCTACGCCATATGGCTATGTTTTACAGGCTGTAGGGGTCTCCGTGGAATTAAAGCGCAGAGTTATAACTTTTTTTCATTTCTAGGTTGGCCGTAGCAATTCGACAAGCCATAGCCATGACGTAGATGTGTTCCACGTCGACCGTACGTAGGCGTACGGTGGGCTTGCGTTTTTCGTGCGTTTTCCGAAGGCTCTTATCAATGAAAAATGAATTTTGCCAACCCCCAAAAAATTACGGCGGCCGCAATATTTCCACGTTCGCCTTAGGACCCCCCCCCCTGCGGTCGCCTTGCGGGCACCTTGAGGCGACCTTGCGTCTGCCTTGAAAATTATATGGCCGCCGCAGGGACGCCCTCAGGTCACCGTGCGACATCAAATCAAAGACCGTACGGCACCACCATGTTTTCGGTCTCCACAATTTCTAAATACCCCGTGCGGCTACCCAAAAATAAAAACATATGTGAATGCTACATTGTGTGACTGTGGAAATACTGCGGCCCCCTATAATTGCTAGTGGCCGTAGATATTTTTTTAGACCCTACGGCCGCTGAGCCAAATGTAACTGAAGCATTAAGAGCAGGGTTTGGAAAATTATTAAAGGGTGGGGTGGGGGTGACGTGTCAGGCAAATGCTGAGTACAAGGAGAGGGTGAGGGCCAGGTATGAGCAACTTTGTGAAGAAGTATGGTGAGGAATTGAGGGGAATTGCAGTTTTGTGTGGAAGGACGTCAGCAAAAGGTGCATCGTTGAGGGATAGGAACCATATATGGTGGATGGAGGAGGTCGCGAAGGCAGTTGAGAAAAGGAGGTTTGGGAGAGGATGGTGGTCCATAAATTGGCTTAACAGGGATGAGGATAGTCGGTACATGAAAGGGGGGGGGCGGCGGTGATTAAGGATAGTGGCGGGATGCTCCTGACAGAGAAGGGGGGGCAGCATTGAAGTTGTGGCAAGGATATTTCAAAGAGCTATTATACCGGGAAGGAAGCAACGGCGAGCTGGAGCTACCATGTTATATGGAGGGGAAAGTGGATTTGGTGGAGATCATGGGAGAGGAATTGTGGACAGCATTGAAGAGGATGAAGAAGAGAAGAGTGCCAGGCATTGATGAGTGCACAGAGATAATAATTGCAGCAGGAGAAGTCGGTCAGTTGGACAAAGAGGCTATTGAATGTACTCAAAGCACCCGCTCCCTACGGGAGCCGTCAAGGGGGTCATGTGAGTATATTGTTACAGATTTCCGCCGGCGTCGGCGTGAGCACGACCGCTTCAGTCACATGTGGTCGTGTGCCCACCGAAGGCCGGAATCCAGTCGTAGCTTTCCGGACAACCCCGGAAACCAGCTACGGGTGCCTTTTAACGCACCATAAACTTGTCAATATTCTGTCCACGCGCTACAGGGTTAATCGCCGAATTGTCGATATACCTAACTACTCGCGCGGACAGAAATACCGAGAGCTTATACCTCGATGGGAACTTGTACGGAACGAGCTGTTAGGCATGCTCGTCCCGTGTGGGTATTGCCGAGAGGTTTTAAATCGCCAAGTTCCGTCAGACCACATTATCACTTTTATCGGCTTCAATAGCCAGTTAATTGCCCGAACGCGTAGTGGCAGTCAATGTAAGGAAAATTACGCAAACGAGCAGATCGACATTTAAACAATAGAGCATTTATTTGCAATTAGCACGTAAGCAGTCAATGAATGGGGGGTTGGGGACATGACACGAGCAAAAAGCCTGCAGTCGAGGTCTATGCAAGAATGTACACGCAATCATGCACTTGATCACAATTTCTACTTAATGAGACAAGGCGCCACAGACTTCCATACAAAACCCAAGGAAAAGAAATGGGGCTCGTGAGCCTTTAATGGTACTCAGAGCCGGGATGACCGAAGGGCTCCAAGAGACCGGGCTGGTTACCTGGCCGCCCCTTGGTGGCAACTCAACGGTCTTTGGGTCGGCGACTCCTGTGTCTCTGTTCTACCTGGGGCGTCGTAAAACGCGCCAGTTGCTTGAGCAGATTGGCGGGCGACTTCCCTTGGTCGCTTGGCCTTCCCCGCGGCCTGGTCGATCGGGCCTGGCCAACGACGCTTCAGAGGAGCGAACACGCCTTGCTCTCTTTGAGTGGATGCTCTTTTACGACCCGTTCCCTCCTCAGCGCCGCTCAAAGCTCTCAGGGCCATCTGCCTGGACCGCGACGCAGCTTGCTCGACCCCGACTCTTCGCGCTCAACTGACCCACGGAACTGAACCACTTTACTTCTCCCGTTGCGTCTCGATCCCGTCCAACCCCAACTGGCTCTTGGCGCTCAACTCCAACTCTTGCGACGCGACTCCAACTGGCTCTTGACGCTCAACTCCATCTGGCTCTTGGCGCTCAACTCCAACTGGCTCTTGGCGCTCAACTCCAACTGGCTTTTGGGATGCAACTCTGCCCTTTTTATCGGGTGGGGGTGCCCGCCCTTCGAACCTTCACCCGAGGCTGGCTCTGCCTACTTTCACCTCTGCCCTTTCACCCCTGGTGGAAACCCCTTTTCTGATTGGCCAGTCCTTTCCAAGGCAGACCTCATCTTGATCCGACTATGCAAATTAGCCGTTTCACGGCTGTTTGCACACGGACGTTCTGATTGGCCAGTCTTTTCCGAGGCATAGCTCATCTTGATCCGAATATGCAAATCATCCGTTTCACGGCTTGTTTGCACACGGACGGTGGAATGTGGCCTCCAATGCGGCGCGGCATGTCTGTGTCAACGGCACTTTACCGCTGTAGCTGAGGAGGGCGTGATGGTGTTGCGATGTTGATGGCGCTGTCGAGAAGATGGCGGTGTTGTGGAGTTGATGGCATTGTTGAAAATAAAAGACAGAAAAGAATAACGGCTACCTCGAAGATTCACAGCCCAGCACACGAACAAGACCCGTTATACATCGGTGGGGGAATCTAACCTGAAACACATACTTATCGAAATAACTGATCTCTGCGGAACCTGAATGGTGTTCTGTGAATTTCCACAACCGTAACAATATTTATGCCTATTTTACTCCAAGGGGTCCCAGGATTACACACCCAAAAAATGGTTGCGATCAGTTCAGCTGTTTTTGTGGTACCTGGGAACAGACAGACAGACAGACGGACAGACGGTGAATTATCGTAAAGAAGATGTATGAGAAAGGGTTCAATTCCGGAGGATTGGAGGACATGGTTAATTATACTGATGTGGAAGGGGAAGGGAGATGTCCAATATCCGAGGAAATACAGTGGCATTCCGCTTCTTAGTCATGTCATGAAGGTGCTGGAGAGAATTATGGATGGGAGGATAAGGAAGAGTGTGGAGATTGAGATCTGAGTAGAGCAGCAGGGTTTTAGAAAGGGTAGTGGGACGTCTGATACGATGTTCACACTGAGACAGCTGGTTGAGAAGAGGTTTGAGGTAGAAGATGAAATGCCATTGGGATTTGTGAACCTCGAGTAGGCCTACGACGCTGTACCAATAGAGATGATGATTGTGGCACTGAGATGGATGGGAGTGCTGTAAGCAGAAGTTAGGTTGGTGGAAAGGATTTACAAGGGAACGAAGGGAAGAGTTTTGGTTGGTCATAGAGTGTCTTAGGAGTTCAGCGTGAACATCAGTTTGAGCCAGGGAAATGCTCTCGGCCAACTCGTGTTTATCGTGGTGATGCCTCTGGTAAGTAGGAAGGTTAACATTTGGGATAGTGTGGGGAGGATGCTGTATATGGACGATCTGGCTGTTGTGATGGGGGGGGGGGATGCGTGAAGTACTGGGGGTGTTGAAGGAGGCATTTGGGAAGCATGGGCTGAAGATATGGTTGGAGAAGACTGAGGTGATGAGTTGAGCAGCAAATAAAATGGATATCACGTTGGGGGGGAGGAGATCAGATAGGGAAATAGGTTTGACTCTTTGGAGGGGAACAGTGACTGGGGATGGTAAGTCCAAGGCAGAGGTGCGGAGGAGGATTCAGGTGGGTGCATGGCAGACAGAAAGATATCAAGGAAATTGAAAGAGAAGGTTCTGATGATGTGTGTAATGCCGGCCTACCTTTACTGTCTGGAGATGTGGCACTGACAAAGAGACACCAACAGAGGCTGCTGCACGTGTGTGAGGATTGTGGGAGTGAAGAGGGTGGATGGAAGGAGGATGGATGAGCTTGATGGGGAGATTAGTGAAATTCTGGCTGAGATGGGCTGGTCACTTGAGGTGGATGGGGGGAGAGAGAATGGCAAAGAGCGTATAGGTTGAGGGAGCAAGGCAGCAGGAAAAGAGGAAGACAGTGGTTGAAATGCGAGGATTGTGTGAGGAGAGGCATCAATAAGGTGAGGGTGATTGGAGAGTGGAGAGAGTTGGCTGAGGACAGAGGGAAGAGGAGAAGTATCGTGATCAAGGCAGGGTCGAAGTGTGGTGCCATTAGACCTCACCCCTTATACATTATCTTCAGAAAGTATTCACACCCCTTGACTTTTTCACATTTTGTTGTTCCAGCCTAAATTAAAAATGGAATAAACTTAATTTTTTTTTTTGTCATTGATGTACATAAAATAACCGACAATGACAGTGAAAATGTGTTTTTTTTTTTTGTTTTTTTTTTACAAATTAATTAAAAGTGAAAAGCTGAAATGTCTTGCATCAACAAGTATTCAACACCCTGAGTCAATACTTTGTAGAAGTGCCTTTGGCAGTGATTACAGCTTCGAGTCTTCTTGGGTGTGTCTATCAGCTTTGCACATCTGGATTTGGGGATTTTCTCACATTCTTCCTTGCATATTTGCTCTGTCACGTTGGATGGGGAGCGTTGGTGAACAGCAATCTTCAAGTCTTTCCACAGATTCTCAATGAGATTCAAGTCTGGGCTTTGGGCCACTTAAGGATTTTCACATTCTTGTTCTGAAGCCATTCTCGTGTTGCTTTGGCTGAATGCTTGTTGGAATGTAAATCTTCACCGCAGTCTCAAGTCTTTTGCACTCTGAAGCAGGTTCTCTTCAAGGATATGTCAGTATTTGGCTCCATTCATTGTTCCCTCTGTCCTTACAAGTCTCCCAGTCCCCGCCGCCGAAAAGCATCCCCAGAGCATGATGCTGCCATCATCATGCTTCATGGTAGGGATGGTGTTAGATGGGTGATGAGCTGTGCTCGGTTTCTGCCACACGTAGTGCTTTGCATTCAGACCAAAGAGTTCAATTTTCGGCCCATCAGACCACAGAATCTTTTGCTCATGCTCTGAGTCTTTCACGTGCCTTTTTGAAAAATCAAGGTGTGCTGTCACGTGCCTTTTCTTCATAAGTGGCTTCCATCTGGTCACTCGCCCATGAAGCCTTGATTTGTAAAGTGCTGCAGAGACTGTTGTCCTTCTGGCAGGGTCTCCCATCTCAGCCAAGAAAGTTTGTACTTCTTTCAGAATGGTCATTGGGTTTTTGGTCACCTCCCTGACTAAGGTCCTTCTTGTCCGGTTGCTCAATTTGGAAAGATGGCCAGCTCTACGAAGTCTGGGTAGTTCATATTCTTTCCATTTCTTAATGAGCTCACTGTGCTCTTTGGAACTTTCAACACTCGAAAAATTGTTTTATACCTTTCCCCAGATCTTTGCCTCCGAACAATTCGATCTTGGAATTCTACGGACAGTTTATTGGATTTCATGGTGGAGTTTCCGCTCTGTCATGCACTTTCAACTGCGGGACCTTGTCTTGAAAGGTGTGTTTGTTTCTAAATCATGTACAATTGATTGAATTGGCCACAGGTAGACTCCAATCAAGTTGTCGAGACATTTCAAGGATGATTAAAGGAAATTGGAAGTACCTGAGCTCAATTTGGAGTGTCATAGCAAAGGGGTTGAATACTTATTGACGCAAAACATTTCAGCTTTTCATTTTTCATTAATTTGTAAAAATTTCTAAAAACGTATTTTCACTTTGTCATTATGAGGTATTTTGTGTCGATCGGTGCCAAAAAATATTTGAATTTAAGCCATTGTAAATTCAGGCTGCAACAACAAAATGTGAATAAGTCAATGGGTGTGAATAGTTTCTGAAGGCACTGTAAAAGGGAAGAATGGGAGAAGAAGAGTACCCACCTGATCGGCGATATTATTATTATTATTATTTATTTTAATTATTGTTTATTAATTTTTTTATTTTTGTTCCAAGTGTGCAACATGGTCTTTTGACTCATCCCTTGATTTGGGTGGCGTATAGGCAACATACCGCTGCCTCCATCACTGCAGGTGTGTGTGTGTGTGCGTGTGTGTGTGCGTGTGTGCGTGCGTGCGTGCGTGCGTGCGTGCGTGCGCGCGCGCGCGCGTGTGTCCTCCAAAACCATGAAACCTCGTGGCCTGAAACTTTGCACGTTTATTAAGGGAACTCCAAGATGGTGCATGAATGAAAATTGCTTGTTTGGGTTAATTGAAACATCCCTTTTGAAGATAATTTAGGGGGTGCTCATCACAAAAAAAAACAAAATAAGCCTTACGAGGATGGTGGCGTGTCTTAGTCGGCCCTCTGTCAGCTCGCTGAAGTCTTAAGCTGTCATTGTTTTTTGGCCTGCTCAACAATACCTTGATTCGGAACAGGCCACAATGATTTATTGACAGTTCCCCCCCCCCACTTTCCTTACTTGTATCTTCAATTGCCAGATTGTTATACCTACAAATCTCTGGATACATTGCAATGCTTATAAATGCCTGGAGACACCAGTGGTCGTGGTTTTATTTCATTTCCTCACATGCGATAACCTTTAGAATCTCTTGGTCTCAGCTGAATTTCAAACTAAAAAAAGTGTTCCTTTGTCCAACTCGGACATCTCTTGACATTCTGGGCGTCTCTGGGTGCATGATGTTTAAATAACGAATTGGCGAACACTAATCGCTTGCCAAGCTCGCCTTTCCTTATCAACCATTTAGTTGAAGTGCTTGCTTGAGTGCTTAAGCCACGTGGCGAGCACTCCACAATATTTTCACTGTCACTGAATATATTGTTGCAGTTTTGCAAAACTGGCACTCCTCCGAGGCAATTGCACACAACATACAGCGATCCTAAGGCAGTTGTTTCTTTCGTATGTGTCTAGTTCATCCTTTCCATATGTCTAGTGGGTAAATGGGAAAGATGCGTTGCGTTGGGCTTTTAGTTAGGTCTTCAACCCCCTCTTCATTCTTTTAATTTAAATGCTTGACTTTACTCTATCTCTTACACAAGCCACGCGTGCAGAACAGTAACAATGCCAGGAATGTGAAGGGGAGCGAGGTTCCTTTGCTCTACGCATGCCAATTCCCATTCAAACCACGCCAAAATCCAACTACTGCCTCACCTCAGACCCACATTATGCTCACCACAACGCTCACCATAACCACTCCACACATCTAAAAAATCTCCACAACAACCAACGTCCACGCCTTCACCACAACCGCCACAGCTCTGAACACCATCTCCAATGTCTTCGCCGCAACGCCAACTTTACAATCACCTTTCCCAATCTCTTCACTACAAACGTCACAACACTTTTTTTTTTTTTTTCGTATACCTTGGTCAAGGCTCGTATGAGAGCTAACACACAACTCACAGCAAGGAGGCATGAGACAAGAGGGGCGGGAGTGGAAGGGACAAAACAGTGGGGAACAGACACATTAGGTGAACTGTGGAAGGGAGAGGGATGGGGATGGGACGGGGAACATGGCGAAGAGAAGATGGACATTTCAGGGACTTTCAGGAAGGAAAGCAGGAGAAATGAAGGAAGTGGGCTTGGGTGGATTATCGGGGGTAGAAAAGATCGAGGATTTGGATGGGGGAAGATAAGAGGTGGTGGTGAACAGCTGTTTTGAAAGCCTGGAGGGAAGAATGGGAAAGAATAGAGTGAGGAAGTTTATTCCAAAGGCGGGAAAAAAGAGGAATGAAAGAGTGAAGATGAGCAGTGATTCGTGATTTTGGTAGTTTTACCAGAAGGGGGTTGTTGGCGGACCTTGAGCGCCCTGTGGAAATGTGGTGGGGACAAATCGCAGAGAGAGCAGGGGGGGCAAGGCTGGAGAGGAGTCGGTAGAAGACAGACCACCGACCAACCTACGGTGATTGAGTGAGAGGCCCAAAGACTCAGCTTCATTGCGGGAGATGCCGATGATCTTAAATGCCCTGGTTTCGACAGCGTGAAGCTGAGAAAGGTGGGAGGCAGGAGCACCAGCCCAGAGGGGAGAGCAGTACTCCATCAGGCTACGGACAAAAGCTTTGTAAGTGGTCAGGAGCTCAAGAGGGCCGAGGAAGGACTTAGCACGACGGAGGATTCCCAGTCGGCGACTGGCTTTTGAGGCGAGGTCGGAAATGTGACTTTCCCAGGAAAGGTCATGGCAGATAAAGTCACCCACTTCTCTCACCTCTCGATAACCGCCACAACTACCCTCTCCCCCTCAGATGCTCACCACTGTCTCAGAAGATGCTGAAGGAACGAGAGTAAGGAGAATCGGGGTGTTTTGGGGTGTAACTCAAAGCATGAGCATGTGCTAGGATTCAGACAAAGACATTTGAATAGCACTGGGGTTTCCCTAAATGGCCACGCTTGAGGAGTCAGCGCACGTTCGGGGCCAGAGAGCGCTCCCGAAAACTCTCATCCCATGTTTATATCGGAGCTCCAATGCATGGCCCGGCGTAAGGAAATTTGGGGCCATTTTTGATTCGGAGGTCAGGTAGGGAGTGGCTACGGTGCATGGTGACTGCTGTCTGGAATCTGGAAATGCCTACAGCCTCGTTTGATCTGATTTTTAACTCCTCCCTCGCTCAGGGCCCATAAAAGGAGCAATTTGGCTTGCAATCAGCAGATATCAGCAGATTGCAGCAGAGATATGAGCAGACTGGGCAGGCTTCACTTCATCTCTCGAGGCGGCAAGACAAGAGCTCTCCAGTGTCGAGCGAATAACGCCACAAGTCAGAGTAGCCGAGCGAGGAATCGGAGCGGAGCAAGTGACTACCAGCATGAGCCAGGACCCTCCCCGTTTCATTGACTCTCAGCTCAACTGCATCCAGCAGCCAATAGTTGCGCTTACACGACTCTGTGAAGGTCTTTCTCTTATGCATCTTCTCTCCATCTATCTTTTGTCCACTTGGACGCACAAGAGCAATCAGTGCGGGCAAGTCCCGAACAACCGTTCTTTTCAGAGCGAACCTTACTGACTCGCAACACAAATGTGTTGCACTTGTACGTTGCTTTGCTTTCACCCTTCTGTCCAGTTCATCCCAAACCAGCTCGATGGGGTTTAAGTCTGGAGACCGTCCTTTCCATTCTGTGATTTGAAGCCTACCGTCTTGTTCTTTTCTTCTAAGGTAGTTCTGACACAGCCTGGAGTTATGTTTTGGGTCGTTATCTTGCTGTCGGATGAACCCCTGACCAACTAGGCGTAGACCAGAGGGTATTGCATGGTGCTGCAAGATGCTGTGGTAGCCCTTTTGGTTCAGGGTGCCAGTCACTCTGTGAAAGTCGCCGACTCTGGATCCAGCAAAAGAGACCCAGATAATCGCGCTTCCTCCGCTATGTTTGACAGTTGGTGTCACACACTGAGGAAACATCCTTTCGCCTACTCAACGGCCTACAAAAACTCTGCGTGATGAACCGAAGATTTCAAATTTTGATTCATCGGTCCATAAGATCTTCTTCCAGTTTTCAGTTGTCCACTGGCGGTGCTTCGTGATCCAGGCAAGCCTCTTTTTCTTATTTTGCCATCTTAGCAATGGCTTTCTTACTGCCACTCAACCTGTTAAACCTGCAGCTCAAAGTCTTCTCTTCACAGTTGAAACTGGGACTTCCTTACTTCGAGCAGTGTTAAAGGCCCTGTCACACCTTGATGTTTTAGCCAGCGTATGCCGACGTATGAAAAATTTGGCGAATACACTGGCACACGTCGAATACGTTATGAGTAAGTTTTGTATACGTTAATAGCACGCTGAAGCATGCTGGCATACGTCATAGTACGCCAAGCTCGTCGACAAATTTTAAGCATGCTCAAATTTTTTCGACATATGCCAGCATATGACTCGCACGTTCCGCATACACTGGCCATAAATTGTAGGCACGTTATGCGATCGTTGACACACGTTACTCATAAGTCGAAACACGTCGAGGTAATGTTTAGTGTACTTGAAACTTATTTCTAACCTCTGAGTTACGTGCTTTGAACCTGTGTAACGTATCTCCAACGCACATTGACGTATGTAGACATATTTGACGTCTTCCGGACGACCACAAAACTTACTGAACGTGTTTCTAACTTACAGCTACCGTATAATGGCATATTGGCAGCGTTTAGGGGAATTGGTATATAAAAATGGGCTTCACAGGAGGAACCTGTTAGTGTTCCAGACTCCATGGTTTTTTATTTTTATTTTTTTCTTTCTTCGGCATGACGTTGAAGTTGACACTTTGATTTCTAGTGCGGTTATGATTTAAATCGTTGAGCGGCAGCCTATTAATAGGCTACGCCATGTGATCGTCGGTGATACTCTGCCGCGCGCTATGCATGTTCGACTATCGTTGGGCATGGGTTGTGAACGCGGACAACATGCTAACCATTCGTTGGTATAAGTTATCTATAAGTTATCGAAACGTTTGTATGTTACTAATACGTTATGCATACGTCCAACTCGTTATTATACGCCCAAAACTGAAAAAAAACATCAATAGTTCAGCGTACGCCAGCGTTTTAGATACATTTTGATACGGTGCCATACGCTGGCTAAAACGTCAAGGTGTGACAGGGCCTTAAGCTGTGCTTGAAGCTGATGTCCTGTGAGCCACCTATCACGCAAGCTGTTGACTCTCAAACTTGTCTTCTGATGGTGTTGTGGCTATGGGTCTGCCAGACCTCTTCCTGTCAGAGTTTCCTCCAGTTTCCAAGTGCCTTTTGATGGTGTAGGAAACTGTACTCACTAACACCTTGGCTTTCTTTGAAATTTCTCCAAAGGAAAGACTTACACTTTTAAGGGTTATAATGGTCTGTCTGTCTTCCTTTGTTAATTGTCTTTTTCTCACCATTATGATAGCAATATACTATTTCCTGCAGTGCAATATTGTCCAAATAATGCTTCAGAGGGTGCAGCAGCACAATCTGTTCCAACACTGATTTTATATAGACAGAGGGTGTGTAACTCATCAACAAAAGTTGGGACACCTGAAGGAATTGTTTGCATCAACTTTCAAGGCTTAATTGACTTCCATTGCTGCAGAACAGCTACAGTTGCTAACCCATTACTTGTTACCTGAAAAGGGCCTTTTAAACAACTTTGAAATTTAGATTATTTTTCAGTTTTTGGGAACCTAAACTTTTGTTTTTTAACCTCTGGCATTTTACCGCTTAGCCTTGTACCATTTCAGGTTATTCACTGGACTTGAACTGCTTAAAGTCCAGTAAAAACTGAAAAATGGGGGTGTTCTAAAACTTTTGACCAGTAGTGTAAATCTACACTGTCTTCTTTTGTGAATATTGCATTTCTTTTGCCACACCCACAAATTCCTTGCTTTACCCTGCTGTGCATCTTGAGAATAAACCCATACTGCCACATAACTTGCCTTGCTTCGTTAAAATTAATGCACCCAGCTCGTTTTTGTCCTCCCTTGGTCGAGCATGGTCCGCACCTTAGAATAGCCAGGAAGTTATCCCCCAAAATCTGCTTGTCAGCCAGTGTGAACTTGGCAGCTCCGCTTGGCTGCACCTGATATGGTAAGTAACGCAAGTACACATTGAGGGCACAATTTCCCGATTAAGGCGACCATGTGTTCCTAGTTAAACGGTAATCAGAGGACACTGGGCTACGTGGTCAAATTATTGGTGTTCGCGGTCGATTTAGTGATCCGCTGCAACACAAATTTATTTTAGTGCGACGACCTGCGATTCCAGGAGAGTCCAGGGAGAAACCAGGGATAGCCCCTCCCTCGTTGTACCCGCAGGGTCGCAACAATATCGATTGATTTGACCAAGGTTTTTGGCCTTGTGATGCATCGAGTGGTGGTTCACTCGCTTAAAATGTGCAATTTTATTTTACACCACGTTTCCTTTTGTTTTGTACAATCTTCTTTCGTTATACGACCCGTCACATCAGCATATGTAGATACATATAAAAATAATGAAACATTTCGTTTTAAATAGTTTCTTCAACCGTTTCATTGGACTGCTTGCTTGAGTGGCGTGCTTGAGTCCAGAGTTGGGAAAGCAAAATAAATTAGATGATTACAATGAGTAAACTAGAAGGGCACTCAATAGAGCACATACCTCTGCCACGCAATGCCTGATCTACGAGAACATATGAAGCCCATTATATTACGTTTTTGAAATATCATGCCATACACGACTGTCTCTCAATGGTGAAGAATTACTTAAAAAAATTAAAAAAAATTCTCGTATCCAGATCCGGATTCGGATCTTCACCTGTTGAACCCAGTTTGTCGATAAGCCCACTCGGGGGAGTGCAGTGTTAGACCTCCTTTTAAGTAACGATCCCAATGTGGTGGAGGTAGGGAAGCATTTAGGAGCAAGTGACCGCAGACAGATTAACATCAGCAGACAGGACACCCAGATTAACATCCATCTATGGGATGACGCATGACAACACAATGTCCTGTCTGCGAAACACCGATCCAACAGTTTATAGCAGGTCGGGCCCCAAACTCAGGCGAGACAGCGCAAACGTAAATGTGTTACCTCACCATCTAACAACCTGAAGAAACCTGGATGTGAAAAACAGTGTGTTTAACAGGAGGCATCTATTCATGCAAGTGTCTCAGGGCTCATGTTATCCCATTAAGGCTGACAAAGTTGGTAAAGATTATACGGTGTCTTTCATCAAAGAGTAGTCATGTCGTTGACAGAACTCTGGGACATCTTCCAACTTCTGCTACCTTCTGTCAAACGTAAGGCCTGGCCGGCTGGTTCCTGAAAGTTTTTTCCCTGATTTTTTCCCCAGCTGACACCACAAGAGGATGGGAATAATTAGGGTTGTTAGAGAAGTCGCAGTGGTTTCTTCAGGGAGCTTCTCACAAAGTTTTTGCGACTTGAATCATTCATTGTTATTGTTTCGGTTATTATGAAGCTTGATGTTGGCTATGACGTTAGGGTGGCTTGCTTGGGATCTGAGGGTCCTGAGTTTGAGCCCCATTGGCTGGTGAACTAACACCATTGGCCGGGGTTGACTCGGGTACCAGTGTACTGGTATAGGTGGGTACCAGTGTACTGGTATAGGTGCACAGCCTCAGCGGCATAGTCACGCCCCAACAAAATGATGGCCACCCTGCAGCCAAACTGCCGTATGCAAGAAGAAGAAGAAGAAGAAGAAGGTTATTATGTCTTGTAATAAATTTTCCTCTCCTTTTCATTTCAGGAGCTGCACAGATGGTGACAACAGTGACTCTGGGAGCAACACAGGCTCTGCTTTCGTTGCTTTATATGGCCCATACTCGTTTGGTCAACCTCTATCCTACAGGTTGCCAGACACATTGCTGTGGAGCTGGCACTCTCCTGCCTGATTGGCTCCCAGCCATGTTACTCATGGGAGTTATGCGGTCAGTTTGTTTTTGTCCTTTAATTTTTTTTTTTCGTTTTTTGCTGATTTGATGTTTTCATTTATTTTGCTTTCTGCTCAGCAAAACCCACCCATAATCCTTGCCTTTATCCCCACCCCCCCCCCACAGTTTCTAATAATGTATGTATAGATTGGTATCAGGGTGGCCAAGTCAATGCATGGTAATCTTCATCAGCGGGTTGCTAGGAATGGGTTACTTTGAGTTTTATGATTGGCCTTTCTCTAATAGTCTGGATGCAGAACTGGAATTTTACTCGAGGTGTGTTTTGGAGTACATACACAATTTTATTGCAGATTCTGGTAGCATAGACTATACTAAACTCAAATCCGAGTGATGCCACTTTGTCACGCTTGAGCAATTTTTTTAGGAGCAAAATTCAAAATGGCCGCCATCAAAACCGTTTTTTGGCCGTAACTCGGCCAAAAATCGAGATATGAACCCGATTTCAGTGGCAAACCCTATGTTTTGGGGATCAAGGAATACACTGATATGTTTAAATAAACCAGACAACTCATAATAATCGTCTATATTGCAATTTTTCTATTTAGATATAATATTTTGACTGAAAAAATATCGACCGAACTATTTTCAGCTGTAACTATGCCCAAAATCTATATGAACCTGATTTAAGTGGTAAACAGTATATTGTATTGTATTGTATATCTTTATTTCCAACAGTGCAGTTGAGTAATACAATGATTAGGTAACAACAAACTATAATTAATTATATTAACACATAACCAAATAAACGTAATAAGCAAGGTTTACACAAATTTTACACAAATTCCAATCCAAAAAGGGGTCTGTCCATGCTATCAACTATGAATACACTGATTGGTTGCTGATGAACTTCTTTCATTCTGCTTTCACTCGATCTTTCTTTCACTCAATCTCACATACAAGACAGCTGCATAAATCAAATAACTAGTGTTCACTCAAGTTCCACAGCTTCGCTTGCTGATACAGACTTTGTTTGGTCGTTCTGACATTCCTCCATACCATGGCAGCCACAGAACAATGAACAGGATTGCCTGGCAGCAGAGCAACTACATCTATTCGTTGCACAGGGTCGCACTGAGCTGCACCCACACCTGATCATCTTGAGAACATTTTCAGGAGCTCTGATGACATCCGGAGGCAGAGACACAGGGAGCAACATGCTCGACACTTCTTCATGTGACCATCTATGACTCGTTGGATCGATCAATGGTGGGTCTGGATCTAATGCAGCCCACCATATTGCTGCCTGCAAGTGCGCCCTGAGAACGTGTTGGATGAAAGCCACAGTGGTTGGTGGTAGAGTTTTTAACTCTGGTGCTGATGTCAGCTTCTTGTTAGCCATCTTCGAAGACCAGATATCAAATCGAATAGCTGACATGTTATGTCTTCTGTTTCCTGGGATCCATAGCAAGCAGCAAAGAAGGCAGTTGCTTCAGATATGACATCTGGTAATTCTGCATCAAGATCACCAAGATAATTTAATTGATGACCATCTCTGAGGTGTTTCACAATTGTGCCTTTTCCGATACCCCACAGGTAGGCAACTGTGTCGCATCCAGACACCACATGTGCTGCCAGAACTTGGGTGACAATATGTGCATGCTTCTGCACTATTGCCTTGATGTCAACAGACGATCTGTCACGACTTGTACCAACCATCACAAGGTTGCATGCCAGTTCCTTCAGTTGGTAAAAATGCAACAGCAATATGAATACATCTGTGTCGTCTGAAATTACCCGGATACTCGGAACTCTTGATGAGGCTAGAAGGACCATTTGTTGTACCATAATAACATCAGCTTCTTCGTGAGTGGTTCTTAGGTCAGGCCTCTCTACTACTTGGTATTCTGCAATTTCCATAGGTATTGGGTTAGGTCCAGTTAATATGAGCTTTGTGTTGGTAGAAAATGCTTCAGGATGGTCTTTGATGGAGCTGCAAATGATATTTATTAACTGGACTTTGTTCTCTGTCACTGTCAAAACGAAATTTTGTGCAGGGAGTGGCGTCAGATTCAGCTGGTGTTGTTGACTGGCATCTTTGCCTCCACGAGCGGTTCGCGTGACTTTCTTGATGCTGTTGTCATAATACCGGTCGAAGACCAAATACGTATCTCATATCTTCAGCTTATCTCTCAAATAAGAAAGAAGATTCTGCACATAGTCCTCTACTGTTCCTTTCGATGGCCATTGAATCACCCACAGCATAGCACAACCATTTACAATGATTGCTCCATCAGCTGGAAACATTCTGTCAGACACCTCTACCTGCAATTTCTGCTTCAAGACTGCTTTCGATTTTGTGATTCGCATGTCACCGTTATCTTCAAACATAGAAGGCGGTACTGGGGCGAGCTCAAACTTCAGGGTATCTTTCAGGTTGATGTCCCTCACTGTCTGAAGGCCCAACACTCTTGAATATATGAGCCCCGTGTCATATACAGGTGTTTGTCCGACCTTTATCTGCTTTCGGGACACTGCCATCGTGACTACTTGTTTGCTGAGCGGCTTGTTGAAGCTGTCTGGCCATTGCTCCTCATACTCCTTCATCTGCTTGACTCCTATGCCAACAGAAATGTCAGCGTTGACAATGTTTGGACTCATTCTTCCAGTTACAATGTTCACAAGCCCATCCGGGTGATTCTCTGGTTGTAGAGGGTCAATACATGTGGCCAATCTTTCTCGTGGGTTCTGTCTGTCTCCTGCATCTGATTGTTTCCGGGCGGGCATTTCTTCGGTATCTGATATTCCAATATTGCAATATGGACTATTTATATGGATGATATGGTTTATTTAAACATATCAGTGTATTCCTTGACCCCCAAAACATAGGGTTTGCCACTGAAATCGGGTTCATATCTCGATTTTTGGCCGAGTTACGGCCAAAAAACGGTTTTGATGGTGGCCATTTTGAATTTTGCTCCTAAAAAAAATTGCTCAAGCGTGACAAAGTGGCATCACTCGGATTTGAGTTTAGTATAGTCTATGTTACCAGAATCTGCAATAAAATTGTGTATGTACTCCAAAACACACTTTAGCCAATGGCTGCCAGACTATAACTGTTCCCTAAATCTTCAAATATAATACCAGAGTATCTGTTTAATACAAAAGGTGGGGCACGCTCACTCCAGAAAATAAACCACAAGGTTGGGCAGCGAGAATCGCTAACATCTCTCGGACTTTTCTCACATCAAGCGATGCAGCCATGTTTTTTTCCAGTTGTATTGTTTTATCACCCTCACCAAAGGAGAGGATATTGCATTTGGGTCCGTTTGTTTGTCTTTCTGTTTGTTTGTTTGTCCACACAACTTTTGTGCTTTTCTCTGCAACCGTTTGTCGGATTGAGACAAAATTTTCACCATTGGTGCAACTACTCATGTAGAATGTTTTAATGATTATGACATCATAGGTCATGTGGTGTGGCCGCCATATTGGAAAAACCTTGTACCTCTATTTCTGAAACCGCACCAAGGAAGAAATTTAAACTTGGCACATAGCAAGTACTCATCATGGGGAATAAGTGATTTTTTATGGCGTCATCGGTGCCCTCATTATGACGTCATAATTCCACATGTAGAACGCCACATCCAATCAGTATGAAATTTTTTGAGGGTCATCTTGGGATAAAATGGTCCACATAATTTTTTTTTCATGATGTCATCGATCACGTGATTCGGCAGCCATATTGTTTTAAAATAAAAACCTTCAAAAATCTTCTTCTCTGAAGTGGCTGAACAGATCGAGGCAAAACTTTACACGTATGACCGCCTGTCCATGAGGAAGAAAAAGTTCACACAAATGATGTCATTGGTCACATGGTTTGGCAGCCATATTGGATTTACCCTAAAACCCATAAAAATCTTCTCCAGAACGGCTCGACAAATCGAGTGGAAATTTCACACAAGTGTTCTCCAAAAGTGTGTTAAGGAAAGGTCACATTGTTTGGCAGCCATATTGGATTGAAGAAAATATTAAATAATGTTTTTTTTTTCTGGAACCGCTTAATCAATCGATGTGAAAGTTCACATTTATGATCTAGTAGAGATGGGGAATAGATATTTTAAATTTCAACTTGACTGGACACATGGTTTTGCAGCCATATTGGATTTACCCTCAGACCTATAAAAAGAAATGCACCACTCAAAAGAAGTCCTGGCAAGGGTCTGCAATCTCTGATTGCTCTTTTTCTTGTTATATCTATAATTGTGTGTGTCTTCTTCATAACTCCAAAACCATAAAACCTAGCATCCCAAAACTTCACATGCTTACTAAGGGAACTCCAAGGGAGTGCATGAATGAAAACTGTGTGTTTGGGTAAATTTAAACACTCCTTCTGAAGATAACTTAGAGGGTGTTCATCACAAAAAAGCAAAATAAGCCATACGAAGATAGCGGTGCGCCATCTTGGTCAGCCCTTTGTCAGCTCGCTGCGGTCTTAAGCCGCCATTTTGCTTAGTTTGCTCAACAATGCCTTGACTTGGAGCAGACCCCAATGGTTTCTTAATATTGCACTCAATTTCTTTTGTTTTCCATTATCCGCACTTGTATCATCGAATGCCTGATCTTCATGCCTATAAATCACTGTATAGATTGCTTTTATAGGTGCTATAATTTTCAAATTAGGAGCTTGGAGCAATCTCGAGCATTATATGATGCGATTTTCCACAATTTGCTCTCATGAACTAATTCAAGTAGAAAATGGAAATATGATTTTGTATTTGAGGATTGGATCTCGTGGACTAAATAACTGTCAAAATTTGGAGTGAAATCTGAAAATTTCAAGAAATTAGCGATGTTTTTGTTTTTCCCGGTATGTCCCATTACCAATCAGCTTGCTATTGCTTCCCAAGTCAGCTGTTTCTTATCAACCATTTTGTTGGGGTGCTTGCTTGAGAGCTTAAGCCATTTGGCGAGCACTTTAAAAGTTACTTGATTGTTCATTTGCAAGCCATGGCGATACACAGCAAAAGTACCCGCAATGTCGCTCTGTACTATCCCTCTGCGAAACACAACGAAAAATGCATCGATCTATGTACAAAGTTCAGGCCCCACACATCTGTGTTGGGGCCCACGGTGTCATGCAGTGCCTCGCCCACTGAAAATGTGCAATTTTTTTTTTTCAACTGTACATCACTTTGATTCACCATTATGTGCGATCTGCTTTCATTATACCACCTGCCTCTTTGACATAGATCCATATAAATAATAACATCCATCGACTCTCGTGTTCAGAGTTCCGCCATGTTGATTCAAGCTGTGAAAAGCATACACTGACATTGGGCGTTCTCTGGGGCTTGATATATTTTTGAATTGAATTTTAGTAATTTTCCACTTTAATTCCTGTTTTGAAGAACTATGTTTAAAGGTCCCATGACACTCAAAAGTACTGAAATTGCATATACAGGGGGCTGCAAAAGTAGGTATACAGTAATGAAAAACAAAACGTGCACACAAAACCTATTTTATTGATTAATTATACAAGCATATCAATAATAACATATCAATAATAAACATATTAATCCCTCAAATGTTCAAATTAAATGAATTTTAATATTAAATGAATCCCAGCACCACTATTATAATACTGGTATAATCCTTACTGTATACCTACTTTTGTAGCCCCCTGTATATATGTCTTTCAGGAGTTTTTCATTGTGATTTCTGATCTGACAATTTTCTTCACAATACTCGTTCTGTAAAATGTAAAATTAAAAAACAAACCTTTTCGGGAACGCCCCTAAAAATTCTGCCGAAATCTACTGAACCACATGACGTAACCCACATGACGTCATCCCCAGAACAACAAAGGCTGCACGTAAATTACTCGGGTTGGTGGTCTACGTAATTCTATTGGCTTCCTGTTTGTTTCCACATTTGATTGGTCGACTCAAACGCTTCGTTCATTTCTGCTTTAAAAAAATCGAACATGTGGTTTTGAATAATGGATGACATGGACTTTGATTTGTCTGGTAGCGAAAGTGAGTGTGAGAGAAATGAAGGATTTTGGTCTGAATCAGATGGAGAATTGTCGGATAACATAGTTGCGGGAGGTGAAGTTCAGGCAGCTGGAAATGGAATACGGCCTTACCAGTACGAGCCCGAAGCAGGTCAAGCAGAGGAAACTGGCTGAAATTCTCGGCGTTCATGATGATCGGGAGGACATCGAAGGACGACTTGGCAATAACAACTGGTTAGACAAAATCCTATTCGTAATTCAATAATGTAAATTCGACTTGCATACTGCTCGATATCAGAGATATTTTAGTGAGGTGACGTGACCAGCGCAGCGCAGCGGGCATGTTGCTCCGCAGCGAATGAGTAGCAAGCAAGGCCAGCCCATGTCATCAGCCGTATCTCTCCGCGCATAAAACGAAGCAATCTCGCTGTTCGGATACAATGAAAACTTGTGTGCAGAACACACCTTGTGACACCATTGTCTCGAGTAGTCCGATAAATCTGACGTTCTGTTGCACTTTTATTTATTTTATTAACCTCCGCCATCGAAGAACGGAGGTTACTGTTTTCACCACTTTCTGTTTGTTTGTTTGTTTGTTTGTGAGCAGTATTACGGAAAAACTCCTCGACGGATTTTGACAAAACTTGGTGGGGGAATTAGGTATGGTGCAAGGATCATGCCATTAGATTTTGGACTTGGTCCAAAATCCAATATGGCCGCTATGGTGGCCATTTTGAAAAAATATTAGAATTTTTCTTTTTTTGCATTTCTACATGTTTCAAGTGATTTCCAACCCCCCCCCCCCCCAAAAAAAGAAAAAATTGTTAGAGAAATAAAAAAATTTGCAACTTTTTTTTCAGCAAAATTTCGATTATTTTTTTCTTCAATTTCTACATGTTATAAGTGATTTCCAACAAAAAACATGCCAAAATTATAATTGCGGCTGATTTTGGAACTTCAGGTGGATATACCTATGTAAAATCAATTTCTGTCTCAAGAAATCTTGTTATGACGAATGAATTGAGTATGTAAAAGGGAAAGTTGCAAACTATAACTCTGTGAGCACTGTTAACGTCAAATTGAATGAATAGGATATCAGGTTCACTTGAGTGACCTAGCAGTATTGGCGACGGAGGTTTTGCACTCTACCGAGTGCTCCCCCTAAAGTTTCTACTGTCGTCATGTAGCGCCAGTAGGAAACGATGAAGAAAAGAGAATAATAAAAGAAAGCGACAGCACATCAGATTTATCGGCCAAGTCGGACGGACGACGGATTTATCGGACTAGTCTAGACTCTTGAGTTGACAAGTACCTTGTATGGGCATGCACACAATGTATAAGTCAATGCGTAAGAGTCCCGAGGCTATGAGGCCGTGTAATAGTAGTATCGGGGATTTGAGGAAGCGTGAAGTGGGCATTTTGTCAGATATCCAAATGGACATTTATTGTCGTCATTATTTTTTATCTTGGGTGGGCATGGGTATTCCTGTATTGGTTCACGAGCCAGTAAGTGACCACTGTATTCGTAATGGGTGTCTGTCTGTCTGTCCTGAGCATAGCTCCGTGGGTTTTGATCCGATCTTGTGTAAAATTAGGGTGCGAAGTTTGTATCATGATCTAATTGTGTTTTCTGGAGAATGGGCATGCTGCGCCCATTATGGGCGGAGCCACGCCCAAAAAACATGTGTTTTTAGGGGGTAGCCAGTTTCAAGTTACATCTTCTCCGAGGGGATTTGTCGAATCTGGCAGGGGTTTGTCGAATCTGGCAGGGGTTTTGGAATTTGTTTAGCCCAATGGCACCTGCATAGCTCCACGGAGCAAGATTTTTCATATGCAAACTTGCATGGTGAAATTCTGATGTGTTCGGCAGGGTATAATGAATTACATTCTCAGATTCAAGAAGACCGATGTTTCAGTTCGACACTACGACCGTGTACATTGCTCGTGAACCATCGCCGTCTCCAGACTTGTCACTTGTTTGTAAGTTCATTTCAAGGGTATACACAAGTCAACAAGATTTCTTTTCTGTTGCAGTTTTCATTTCTTTGTGCAGGTCTGCTCATTATCTTTGCACTATATTGGTTCACGAGTCAGTAAGTGACCACTCTATTCGTTATGGGTGTGTGTCTGTATGTCTGTCTGTCTGTCTGTCCCGAGCATAGCTCCGTGGGTTTTGATCCGATCCTGATAAAATTTGGGTGGGAGGTTCATATCATGATCTAGTTGTGTTTTCCTGAGAATGAGCGTGCTGTGCCCATTATGGGCGGAGCCACGCCCAAAAAACGTGTTTTTAGGGGGTAGCCGATTTCAAGTTACATCTTCTCCGAGGGGGTTTGTCGAATCTGGCAGGGGTTTCGGTATTTGGTTATCCCAATGGCACCTGCATAGCTCCACAGAGCTCGATTTTTCATTTTTGTCCCAAGGTCAAGGTCACAAGGTCACAAACTTAGAAAATGTCAAAAAAATCAATAAATTGGGCATCGAGCTCCTAGGGTTTTCAACTGTTTCGAATGAAAGTTGGTATGCAAGTAGTGCTCTTCGAGTACTACTTGCATACCAACTTTTGGTTCATGAGTCAGTAAGTGGCCACTATATTCGTTATTGTTGTCTGTCTGTCTGTCTGTCTGTCTGTCTGTCTGTCTGTCTGTCTGTCTCCCGAGCATAGCTCCGTGGGTTTTGATCCGATCCTGACAAAATTTGGATGGGAGGCTTATATCATGATCTCGTTGTGTTTTCCTGAGAATGGGCGTGGTGTGCCCATTATGGACGGAGCCATGCCCAAAAAACGTGTTTTTAGGGTTAGCCGGTTTTAAGTTACATCTTCTCCAAGGGGGTTTGTCGAATCTGGCAGTGGTTTCGGTATTTGGTTTGCCCAATGGCACCAACCATAGCTCCACGGAGCTCGATTTTTATTTATTTATTTATTTATTTTTTCATTTTTGTCCCAAGGTCAAGGTCATGAACTTACAAAATTGCGAATTTTGACATAAAAATCATACGACCGCCCAAACTTTGAGAGCTAGGATGACAATATTTTTTTCTGCATAATCTTGACGTCATTCCCCACTTAAAGTCTTGAAACCATTTTGCTCTATCTCGAACACCTTTGCCGTGGCGCCTCCTTCAAGTTTGTTTTCACACTGATTTCATCAAAGTATGGATAATCCGAGTAGTGCGAAATGCCATATAGCCTATATGACATTATATTGTTCCTGGAATGTTCCAGAGGAACCTTGACCTTTGACCTTTAAAGTTCACAAAGGTCAAATTTTCAAAGTTGTGGGACTCGAACCGGGTTTTCGACCTTCTTTGACGAACTAACTCCAAAAAACTATAGCACGTATCCTGTTTCCTTATTTTAATGTCCACAACATTTTTTGGGGACCTTTAAAGGTTATGCAAAGGTCAAATTTTGAAAGTTGTTGAACGAAACCGGGTTTTCGACATTTTGCAGCAAAAACCTGTCACTTGTACCACATCATGTTGATCATTTTTATAACTTGGTCAAAAATTATCACCTTGTCTCATCCTTGACTTCTGAAACGATCGACATCGTCAAATACCGCTCGTGAACCATTGCCATATCCAGACTTGTCATCATTTACGTTTTTCCCGTTTCCCGCCAGTTTGCCCGTGGCATACCCTCAAAGGTCAAAAAATAAAAAAGGCGAACCGTGTAAATTGCTCGTGAACCATCGCCGTCTCCAAACTTGTGGATATATTTATATTTAATAATTGTACTTTACATTTTAATTGCTGCAATATTTTGGGCAAATTACCATGTGTAGTCAGTATTAATTCCTTTACAGTATTGCAAAAAGTATATTCGTTTATGTGCCGGTGCAAACTGTATTATTCTGACCCACTTGTGCAGAAACAAAATATACTCCTCATGTGCCTTTACAAAGCATGTTGCCTACCCGATACCTTTGTCGATGTGTCAAAGAAGCAGGGACGTTCATTATCCTAAGCGAACCCCACCCCACCAGGCATGCCGTTGACGTTTGTGAAAACGTTGAGATTTTAAAGAGCATATTGTCCTCTGTGTATAGATATTTTTTTTTTTTTTTTTTGCTGCCACCAGAAACATGCTGTATCACCAATATTGTCTTAAATTAGAAAATTCTGAAATGAATCATGCTTGCTCCCAAATCAAAAAGTGATTCACATGCCAACGGCCTTGGTATAAGTGCATGAACAACAACAGTGCTGTTCGCTTGCCTCCACTTGTAATTTATTCCTCATAACTTCGACGTAGCAATACCAACTAGACATTCGTTCATCAGAAGACGATCAGTGAGATAGCAAACACGTGCACAATGCATTTGTATGTATTTTATACGGCGCGCGACGTCTAATCAATCCACTCTGTGCGAGTCGCGTTCTGGAGATGACGTCAACGGTCAAGTGACGTGTGATTCGCTGAACTCAACTTTTTTGAGGGGCGGGGCAGAGCAAGTTGTGAAGAGCACGAGAAATGTTCCAAATATTGGTCTAATTATCCCATTGTTGATTTTAAAAAAGAAACATGGGTTATTTATTCACTCGGGAGATCAAGTTAATATACAAATAACCAGAAAGTTTTGAGTGTCATGGGACCTTAAAATGGAAACATTGTGCATGTATATGTGCGCTCTCGTATATTAATTTGCGGACAGAAAGCGTT
>NC_140966.1:10709977-10782477 GCF_056783735.1 Eptatretus burgeri
GATTGAAGAGGATTTGAAAGTTTGTTTCACAGGTGGAGGGAAAAAATAGAAGAGGAGCAGATAAGTGGAGATGAGCAGATATCCTGGATTTTTGGAGTTTTACTAGAAAGGGGTTGCTGGTGGACCATGTTTGCCCTACAAATGGGGATGGGCAGATAAAGCATGGAGAGGGAAGAGGGTGCAAGGCCAGATAGGAGGTGGGAGAAGACAGAGACCACCGACCTGTCTACGACGACAAAGTTATGTGCCTGTAGACTCGGTTTCATCGAAGGAGATTTCAATGATCTTATTACTGAAAGGAGTAACACCAGTCCGTGTGTCATGCTTTCTTCTTAAGTGTTCCTGCTGTCATAGAATAAGAAAAATTGGACCACAGGTCCTGAAGCTCACCTGGATCAAGAGCAACAGTCAGATGTCATAAAACATCGAAATGTTGTTCGTGTAGAATCTGGTCACGTGATTGGTTGAATGGAAGCCCTTTTGATGCTGATTACAGCGATACATGTTTGCAGGCCATGTAATGTTTTTGGCTGAGGGAATGGCTGTGCTGCTGATGCAATGCCCCCTATAGGTTAGGGCAGGAATTTTAGGCATTTTAGGCCTGATTTAAATCCGTTAATGAGTGCAGTCAATACACTTTTATTCGGCATCAGATGTGAAACTTGTGGCCAAGTTTCATCAAAATCGTGTGTTTGGTTCAAGCAATAATGACTGAGGTGTTTACAGACTCACTCACTGACTTACCCATGGACACTGCTCGATCGCATAAGCTCACTGGACTAAAGTCCAGGTGAGCTAAATATGGTACTATTGCACACAAAATCATATATTGTAATGAAGAGATAGGAGATAGAAAGATGTATAAAAGTACGCAGAAGGAACACACAGCTGACAACTATGACTATGATGATGATGACGACTACTACTACATGTTATAAAAGTTGTTTTTTTGTTTGTTTGTTTTGTTGTTACATGTTTCACTTTATTTTAAACCTTCAGTGAAGTGACGGGTTTTATAAAATAATAAGCTAGTGCTTGTAAAGCACATATGTGTCACTGATATTCATCGTCATGTGAGGGCTGAACACCAGATCCACCAAAGTGACGCAACATCCATGTTAGCGATATCAAATAAGACTCCTGCTATAACTGGAAGATAAAATATTAGCTTCTTATTGGCTGAAAAATTACATGCTGGTTCATATGTTTGGCTTATCTGAAATTGGAATGCCAGATAAATTATTGTCATCATGCACTGTCCATCCGTCCGTCTGTCCATCTCCTATTTTGACTTCGCCGCTTAAATTTGGCAGCAACGTTACACTCCTGACTGGTAACGGGGATTGCAAAGCTCGTTCCGGTCACGTGACCGGAAATGTGTTAAAATAGCGATTGTGCAAGTTCCTTTAAAAATCCTCTCCAGACTTACCAGTCAGATTGATACCAATTTGGGTTACAACAATCAGCCAGGGCCCAAAGAAGCTCCAGGTCCAGTGGTCCTATTTTTTTTTCGTTTTTTTTTTTGAGTGCTACCAGCATGAGTAGCCAGATTCACCAGCCTTTTGCTGCCGTTGTCATACTTCTCGACTATTGTATGCATGCTTCAAAATGATACATAAATATGAGGAAGTCGGCCACCCTGCTCCCAGTCTTTACTCCACTTGAGGCTCATGGAGGAGATTGTGTAGATATAATGTGTATGGTAACGATTTTATGACATTATTGCTCAGTGTGTTTCAAAAGTCTGGAATCGTAGGAAATATTTCAAAAGTTTTATTTGTTTGTTGTTTTTTAAGACTATGCCTGCATCTGAAACAAGTGCTTTATAACACTTATAATTGTAAATTTCAGGAATTAAATCAGAAACTTATGTGCTAAAATCGATGTTGATGTTAAGAAACATTCAAAGAAACCTACATACAAGAATTGATATGTGTATGCATGCCAGTTGCTTGCAATTTGGCCAATTATTAGGATAAAATTGTAAAATAAATATCCCTATGATTCCTGACTTCAAACGCCCTGTAAATGAATTCTCGTGATGTTATGAGGAAATTGACAAATCCACAGTGTATAGGATTTTAAACTTGGGATCCTCATAATATGAGCTATGTGCTATTAGATACTCAGAATGCCAAAGATGCAACACTGTGGGTGGGCCTTTTTGGCATTCCCTTTTGAGGACATTGTTTATAATGTTTGCATCCCAGGTTCAAATCCCAATGCTGTGCAGATTTATCTATTTTCTTCATATTTATTCCTCCTCCTCTTGATTTACTTGTGCGTGCATGTGTCCATTCGATATTAAACTCAAAGTTTTGAGGTGAGCCTGATATTGTAATGTCATGCCTTCTTATCTCAACATTGAAGTTATGGAATTTTGTATTTTTCCAGCTTCTCCACAGTGGTACTGGGCCTCATTAGCCTGAAAAGTGTTGCTGTATCCTTTGCAGAGACGGTGAAGAGCTCTGCACCACTCTTCACTGTCATACTATCTCATCTCATCCTTGGCGAGGCAACAGGTTTGTTTCTTAATCAGCTGGTGCAATTCGGATCATGTTAATGATGTAATTTTATTTTGTGTCCTGTTTCTGAGAACCAATTGAAAAGTGGGAAGAACAACACTAACTGCAAATGGATAGGGAGGGGAAGAAGGTGGGTTTGATTTAAAAATTATGAAATCTGGAGTGTAGATATAAGAATTATGGGGTAAGGATTACACATTTTAAAATGCTCATCACTCTTTTGTTTTTCGTCCTCTAATTGAAACTGGAATAACTAGAACGGACAACTCAAGAGTTTTCTTTATAATGAGTTCCAAAAAAGTTTTGGTTCCAAAATATCTTCCAATGATAACAGCAGATATACTGTTGCGGATTTGGAAAGCTATCACACACAACATTCAGGTTCCTATAGCTCAGTTATATCGGTAAGTATGTGTTTTATAGATAGCTTCCTTCCCTGTCTAATGGGTGAATCAATGTAAATGCGCTGTGATTTATTTTAATAGTTAGGAGTTTTATCAGAAAAACGCTGCAAGAGAAGAACAATGCTGCAGCGGAGGACGCCCACCTCCCGCCCCGTGATTCTTGCGGCGTAAACAGAAACGACAGTTGCGGCGGTTCTGCAGCGACGTAAACAAGAGTGACCATTAAAAGTATGCTGCAGAAAAGAACGACAATCCCCCGCCCTGGGATTTTCCCCACGCGCTGGGGAGGGGGGAGGATTGAGCGTGCCGGAGCGCATAAAAAGGAAGGATAAGCAACGAGAGAGCAGCAGCCAGCCAGCCAGGACGAGAGAAGGGAGGGAGGAAGCGAAAAGGAGAGAGACGAGACAGACAGAGACGTGATTCGATTGGATTGGATTCGATTAGAGATTCAAGAAGAGACTTCTCCACCGTCCTGGTCGTCAGCCCTGGTCCTCGTCCGCCTCCGCTGCCTCCTCCTCCAAATGATCGTGAGCTTGGGCGATCACCTCGACGCACATCAACTGGGTCCGGCTGCGCTGGTCCGTCCTTCGGTGACCGGAGCTCCGGGAAGGAGTGGACGCCAGCCGCGCGCTCGCGCGGTTTGTCGACCTGCAATGGGGACGGGTGAGGTCGGGGTGACGAGAGACGCCGTCACGGTAATTGGGCAGACCGAGACGTGTAGGATGAGACACGAGGGGACGACGGAGGAAACAAAAGAGGTGACTGAGAAATTAAAGGAGGAAGAGGTGATGACGACGGGGATGCAGGAAACGAAGGAAGAAACTCATGAATGCGATGGGACAACGGAAATGAAAACAGAGACACGGGAATCAGAAGAGGTAGAGAATGAAGAAAATAAAGTAATTGACGAACACACACAGGTAGGGATAGTGGGCGAAGATGGGGTCGAGCGAGTGAAATGTGTTGGGACCCGATGCAAGCAGCAGGATAGCCTCCTTCAGGAACGAAGGTAGGAAATATGCTCCCTTGAAGCAGATCGCGACAAGGTGAGTCCGTTCGTGCCGAATGAGGTGGAGCGGATGAGTGCTGTTAACGGGTACACGTGCAATTTGGGGGGGTATAGAGACTCCGGGACACCTTGCGTTAATGCAAATCCCCAGCGTGAATGTCCCGGTGTGTGTGGTAAAAAGTATGAGTGTGTCGAAATGTGTGGTGAAACGTGCGCATAGTGTGAGTGTCATGGCGGGTGTGAGAGCACGCATGGGGTTGTACGGACCGGTCCAGACAGGAGATGGGTGTGGTGAGCCTTTTGCACCATATAAAGTTATTGTGGAAATCGCGCCGGCTTCGCAGAACGTTGCATCCAAGGTCCATTCCTCGTTTTCGGAGCGGCCTGGGCGAGCACGACTCAGAAAGCCGGCGCGTGAACGTCCCGCGTTTCGGAAAAGACCGTCGCGCAGACGGTTAAGATGGCGGCGAGTGATTGAATTCGGAACAGACGGGTTCCCATGTGCGCGCGGACACGTGTCCAGGGCATCACGTGCTGCATACCGCGTGTTCTGTTCGCGGAGAGGGTTTCCGGGACGATACGCGCATGCCAGCCTGCGCGGCTTGCCGTGCAGGCTCGGTGTGCGAGTGACTTCACCGGGAATCTCGCGGCACGAATGCCAGAGAAACAGCGCATGTAGTCCCGCGTGGGGAATTCCCCGCGAGCGAGTGCTGTTTGGAATTGGCAGAGAGACGTCAAGGCTGCACAGATCGGCCTTTGGAGGGTCATTGGTATCGCCCAAAGGGATGAACGGGCATGCCGAAAACCGCCACCATGGCGTTGCATAAAAAAACAGCCTCGCTTCCAAGTATATGGCCTTGCAGGATGTGGTGAACATCCTGTGAATTTGGGGCAAAGGAAGCACTAGTTAGTGGGAAGGGTTAGCCATAGTTGGACCGGCTTCATGGGGACATGGGTTGTTCCTTATGGAGCCCATGGAATGGGTTAGTCGGAGGGATTTTAGAATAGATTTAGAAAATAGAAAATGGATTCTGAAGACATGGATAGACATGGAATGTGTAGTGGGGACATAGCTTAGCTACCTCGAGTAAATGGAACGTGCATTAGTGTAAGGGACGACGAGGGAGAACGAGATAGTTAGGGGAATTTAGTTCGCAGAACGGCAGTGTGGAGTGTTGGTATGAGTGGAAAAGTGAAAAATGTACAATGAGTGAGTGTGGGTCAGCGGGCCCGATTGAGTGAGTGAATGGAGTGAATGTGGAATGCATGGTGCGAATGACTGAGTGGGGGGAGGAGTGAAACCCACCCAAATTTACCAATTGGAGGTCGTTTTGTTGGTGTTGAGAGAAGGCACGAAACACATTTGGAGGGGTGCAGGAGTTCATGGACCGGCTGGGAGCGTGGCTGTTGAAAGGTGAGTACCGATTAGAGGGCACCCCGGGCACCGGACTAGTCGGACAGAGTAGGCCAAGGGTCCAAGGGACTGGGATAGTGTAGTGGGCACGGGCGACCCTCGGAAAGGGACCCATTGCGCCAAAATGCCACGTGGGCATGGAAGGGGGGCAATGCCAGAGAGGCAACCCCCACGTTCATAGGGAGCTGGTAGGCTCGGAGACAGCCTTAGTGCTCGGGGGTGCCATGGTTCGAGTTTGGCAGAGGGTAGTTCCTGCCAAGTGAGCCACGCTGCCCAGCCATGAAATTGTGCGAGGGCACGAGTGAAAATTAGAGGGCTTGGCCCAAATTTATAATGGACACCAACGCAGGCGACGGGAATCATCGTTTTTAGAACCGATAGTTTAAAGTGACAGGCATTTTGAAAAGCCCCGGGGTAGTTTAAGGTTTAATAAAAAGTAGGATAGTTAGGAGATGTACCCCTTCGCACCATCCATCCCTTCGCTCCCAGTAGGCTGCTGGACTCTCTGTGGAGAAGATCGCTGAACTCTGTAGGAGGCCATTCTGAGGCTTTGTTTGGCCTCGAGGCAGGAAGCTAGTCTCTCCCTATCCCCTTCCAGACAGGGAACGTAGGGGCTGGGAGTAGGCTGGATTGACAAGATAGGTTAGCCGGACAAGGTCACTAGGTGGGTTAGGGAGACGGATTTATAAAAGTAAAGAAAAATAAAATATAAATAAAAAAATAGAAAGGGGCTAAATTTGGTTTTTGTGTTGCAAATTAAGGGAGTGAGTATGGACAGAGACAGGCAAAGGCGATAGGATGGGGGGAGACAGTAGGTTCGGTCTGAGCCCGCCTTCGTAGCAGCTGGCACCACCGCACTCCCTCCAGACCTGATGGAACCATACCAGAGGCCGGCCAGCTGCACGTGCCGGCCTGGTTGTGCTACAGCGGCCTGTTCCGCGTTTGCCTTGCCATGCCTTGTTTACCTGCCTCTGCTATAACCCCATGCCTGCTATCCTTGTTTGTGTTGCCCCCGCATCATTCATTACCATGTGTGCCAGGATCATCCAGTTTTGCAAAGACTGCCCTGCAGGCAGCTACACCACGGGGACTGCATTGAGCAGCCCATGCACCGTGTTTTGCATCTTCCATCCATCCATCCAGTTCATTTGTGTTTTGCATCTTCCATCCATTGCATCTTCCATCCAGTTCATTTCAGGGAGGAGCCAGCGACTGCATTGTGCAGCCGGCTACCTCCCTGTTCTTGCACAAGGGAGCCAGAGACTGCATTTGGGCAGCCTGGCTACCCCATTCAAATGGCCTCTGGGATGGCATATGGCATGCTGGGTTCGGGTGAGTTGCCTCCAGCAGCTGGAAACTGAAAAAAAAAATAGAAGAGAAGGTTCAGTGACAAACAAAGGGCCTTTTGAACAGGCCCTGAAGATGTCTGACCTTCAGCTGCGGAACACTCACCCTCACAAACTGTTGACTAACTTTGCCATGCCTTCTTTCCCACAGATGCCAGGTCCTGGGCCATGGTTAGTGTAAATAGATAAGTAAAAATTTTAAATAAGTTGAACCCCACCTGCATGTTTGTCGTAGCGCCGGCAATATAGTTAAGTCGTCCGTATGAATCTGTGTGAGTTTGTTTAGTTAGTTATGCAGCGCAGTAGGTTATTTATTTTTGGGACACGTATAAAAAAAAAATGTCGCACTCAGGGATCCGAAGGTAAAATGTATTAGGGGAAAACTTACACATGCTGGTCACACGCAAATGTGACGACTCGGGACGAATCGGTAAAATGTGGAGGGTGTAGTGTTGCGGATTTGGAAAGCTATCGTACACAACGTTCAGGTTCCTAGAGCTCAGTTACATCGGTAAGCATGTGTTTTATAGATAGCTTCCTTCCCTTGTCTTGTGGGTGAATCAATGTAAATGCACTGTGATTTATTTTAATAGTTCGGAGTTTTATCAGAACAACGCTGCAAGAGAAGAACAATTCTGCAGCGGAGGACGCCCACCTCCTGCCCCGAGATTCTCGCGGCGTAAACAGAAACGACCATTGGGGCAGTTCTGCAGTGACGTAAACAAGAGTGACCATTAAAAGTATGCTGCAGAAAAGAACGACAATCCCCTGCCCTGGGATTTTCCCTGCACGCCGGGGAGGGGGAGGATTGAGTGTGCCGGAGCGCATAAAAAGGAAGGAAAAGCAACGAGAGAGCAGCAGCCAGCCAGCCAGGAGGAGAGGAGGGAGGGAGGAAGCGAAAAGGAGAGAGACGAGACAGACAGAGACGAGATTGGATTGGATTCGATTCAAGATTCAAGAAGAGACTTCTCCGCCGTCCTGGTCCTCGTCTGCCTCCGCTGCCTCCTCCTCTGAATGATCGCGAGCTTGGGCGATCACCTCGACGCACCTCAACTCTGTCCGGCTGTGCTGGTACGTCCTTGGGTGACCGGAGCTCCGGGAAGGAGTGGACGCCAGCCGCGCACTCGCGGCCAGTCTATCCTGACCTTCAGTCCGACTGTCCTCCTGGTTGGAAGTGCAATTAAAGACCATTTGGTCCGATTCTTTTGGGTGTGTGTGTATGTGTGTTTTTGGCGCCAGTCAGTAAGTAGTGAATTGTTTAAGTGCTTGTGCTGTATAAAATTGCAACTCTTAATATTCGGTTTAGCTCTGCCCTGACGTGCTTCCCTCATTCCCCACCTATTGTATAAATAAACCCTGATTGTTAAATGTTTCAGTTCATTCGTGTCCCTTCTTTCATTGACTGAGCGTGTCGCGTGCTGGGGAAAATTAGCAAGGCCGTTGTGCCGCCGTAAGGGGACATCTGGACCTACGGTTCTCGGCGATTAAACCGCTCGGAATCGCACACGGAACGAGCACGCTAAGCGGCTCGTTTCCGTACGGGTGCCGTCGAGGGTGTGAAGACTCGGTAGATCGCCACATGTTCTCTAGGTATTTTGAGATTTGGCGAATAACCCTGTACCACGTGGTGGAAATATTGACACTTCACGGTCCAACACAAAGGACCCGTATTCTCCTGAATTTTCCGGAGAAGTACGATCTCAATTCCGGGCGATCGGTCGAGCCGACTTGTGGCAGCATCTAGTGGTCGGGCTCGCGGCCGACGTCCCGGCCCCGCAACAATACTACCGTCTTATGATATTCATCCACGACGAGCACTCTTTATTCTTTACACAGCTGAGATATTTTCATGCAGAACCTTTTTCAAATTTCTGTTTATAATGATGCCAGTCTCATAATCGTAAGATTAAAACAAAAGTTATGAGTATTTAAAAATCTGCATTTTTATGGGACACTGTAGTTTAATGTTCGCCCCTGGTTTCATGTAAACTATTTGGAGCAACTTGGAGTACAGTGTATCTGTGTTCATGTGCAAAAGTTTGACATTTTGTATTTTTCTTCTCTGATGCAGAAGTAAACTAAAATCTTGTGCTCAATACAATGTGCCCCTTTATGAAAAAGAAAATATTATTGAAAGAACCAGTTTATAGACAGTATACCTTGATTATAGACTTAGAGCGAGTATGTCCACCCTTTTCCTTCAAAATCAGTGAAATTATTCTCAGGGCACTTTCAAATAATTTTGTTCTAAACTCTTGTGAAATTGTGCTCCATGCTTCTTCCAGGACCTTCCAAAGATTATCTCAGTTGTTGGGATTCTTTTCACTTTTTTTTTTGTCCAAATAGTCCAATGATAAAAAAAATGATATTGAGATCTGGGCTTTGAAAGGGCCATTTCATGTGTTGAAATGTATTGAAGTAGAGCACATACCTCCGCCAGACTGAACAGGTTACGTTTTGTATCGCACTGTTGGCTGAACCTGGATCCAGACCTCAACTGAAATCAAATTGGCTTGTTCTTGTCACCTACCCAACTCTTGTCTATCAAGTTTTGTCATGACTCATTCACAGCTTTTTGGAAATACCATGCCATACAGTAGGACCCCGACATTCACGGGGGATACTAACCTGAAAAATGCCGTGAATGTCATATCTGTGAATGTCGGGGCATTGTTGGAATGGGAAGTAGACCGGCACTTGGTGGAGCGCATACCTCTGCCAAGCTGATTAGTTTACATTTTGTATCCCACTGATGTTGTTTTCTGGCTCTCCTAAGAGTAAACACACACTGGATTCAGACCTGAATGAAAATTTAATTGGCTTGTTCTAATCACCAAACCAACTCATCCACCAAGAATCGGCTGAATCAGTCCATAACCTTTTGAGATATTCTGCTCTATACCGTTTTTTGCCCTGTCTTCCAATGGTGTAGAACGACTTTGAAAACTATAGTATCTGGATTCGGATCTTCACCAAAATTATCTGTTGCTGTCCTTGGCCGGTCACCTACACTGACAAAAAAAAAACAATCAGAACGATTGCTTGAAAGCTGTGCCCAAAAATTGTGACAAAAAAAAAAACAACTAACAGACGAATGTTACAGACCATCATACTTGGTGAAAATGTTTTATTGCCAAGTAACAGACAGACAGATGGGGGTGAAAACATAGCCTCTGCCCACTTGCGGTGGGCACAGGTAAAAAGAGGGGATAGGTTGTTTTTAAAAAAATATATTGTTGCGAATTCTGGCCCGTCCAGCGTGCGATCGGCCACGTAACTCAAATCGCGACGCGTCGCTCACCGGAACGGACAATTCAGTCGTGACCCTCTTGGAACTATCGCCAAGGAGCTAGTCACGGGTGGGGGTTTAACCTCACCACAACCCAGTCTGCATTCTACCCGCGCAAAATAGGGTGAATCGCCGAAAGTCGATATACCTAAGTACTCGCACGGGTAACCTACCGAGGGGTTGTACCACGCCACAGGTCGACTCCGGACACGAACCGCTTAAGCGGCTCGTTCCGTGCTACAGGGATAACCGAGTGGAGTTATCGTCTACCTTGACGGTTCAGATTAGTTACCTAGTGTTTTAAACCCACTATCAATCACTTACGTGATGCAAGATGGCGATTCAACAAAGGAAAGGACGAAGCAAAACGGGGGAACAATTGGACAAGCACGTTTAATGCGCGACACACGGAAGCACGTATTTCCAGTCAGCAACAATCAATCATGCATGTATACAGAGGCAAGAACAAAAGCAAAAGTAATACGACCGACTAAAGCAATGTACAAGCACTTAATCAGTTTTACTTGTCGGACTGGCGCCACAAACACACATACAAAAGCCCAAAGAAAAGAAAAACCTCTCTTGTTGCGGTCGGTGAACCGTCTCCGGCACTCTCCGTGTCCGCTCTCGCAGGTCCACCTCAGGCCACCTGCGGCGCCCTCCGTCCGCGTCTCCCACCAATAGGCCTCGCCGGGCCACGAGCGCGGGAACAAACGAGGAGGAAGGGAACGCGAGTTGGTTTGCGAATCAACCGTCACGAGGAGAGAGCATACGGGAGGACCAAAGAGATATCCAAGAGGAAGGAACGCATTCACCAAGGGGCAGAGAAGAGAAGAGGGCGCGCCCCGCCCGTGTCCGTCCTTTATGGAGCGGGGCTCCGCCCTTCGCTCCGCCCCGTTTCGGGCTCCACCCCCCTTCTGGGAGCCTCCCAAAAAGGGGCGTTCCTCACTTCCGTCCGCGTCACACCGTGCGTCTACCAATTGGGAGCGAGCAGTCCCACCCCTCCCCTTCACACCAAGCACGGGGAAAAATGGCGGGAAAAAACCCCACAGGCTTCACAAGTGGTTTTGTTCTGCCAATCCTTTTCGGACGGTTTCCGTGGTGCGGAAACCGTCTTACCGTGGTCCGCGGAGGATGGCGTTCGTAAGCAGGCGTAGTGGCGAAGATGGTGGTGATTGTTGTGGGGCTGGTGTGAGCGTGGTGGGCGTTGTGGCGTAGTTGGTGGAGGTTTTTGGCAATGGTGGCTCACAATAACGAAAGATGAAGAAAAACGGCTAACTAAAGCATCGCAGCCCGAATGAATCGCACATATTCCCTCTAAACAACAGGTGTGGGCTAACTACACATGAACTTATCGATATATCTAACCTGAGGACCCTTTATGGTGTATTGCGAATTTCCACAGCCGTAACAATATTATTAATATTATTATTATTATTGTTATTATAAACACTTCAGGATTGGTCTTCTATATCCACCGAGCTGATATTACTTTAGCCTGTAAATTTTTTTTTTACAGAAATTATGCACAGATTCATCCCACCTTATCTTCAATTATCTTACCATTCCTCCCCACTCTTGGTGCTCTGAATCCTTTGTTGAGGCAATTGCTTAAAAGCAACACGCATTCTCCTCCTGGAAGACAAATCCGACTGAAGGCAACCTCAGATCATTCCATAAAGCCCACAACAAGTGTCTCCTCTTCGGAGAGCCAGAAAACAACATCTGTCCAATCTCAAGAATAAGCTTTCAAACCTGTCTCCCTCCTCTAAAACCTGGTGGCACCTTGTCCAAAAGAAAAAAGAAAAAAAATGTGAATATACAATGTGCGAATGTAGAAGCAAATCGCATTTTATAAACCGCAAACACGTGTGGTCCACAAATGTCGAATCTGTGAATGTCAGGGTTCCGTGGTATATTGTTTTTGGCCTCATCTCTCAGTGGTGAAATGTCACTTAAATTTAACATTTCTCGTGTCCAGGTCCGGATCTTTACCAAAATTGAATTGATTCGTCCTTGTCACACACCCAACCTGTGCACCTAATTTCGTTTGAATCCATCCACAACTTTTTTGAAAGATCCTGCTCACAGACAAACAAACAAACGGGTGAAATCATAACCTCCGTCTACCTTCGGTGGCAGAGGTCATCACACCTAAACGGGTGTGGTTATTAGTGTATTATTACGAGCAGTGTACTCAAAGTCTAACAATCATTGAAATAACTACTTCATAATAACGGCCTGTCAGACCACTTAAAAGAACATAAAATACAGATTACAAAGGGTTAAAACATTAAAAGGGTGTGAAGGAATAGCGGTTTTAGACGCATGTGGGGAGAGAAGATGACGGCTTTCTATACAAATAACGACATATATTCCTGTATCACAATTCAGTTACCTCGCGCTTATTCTAAACCAGCACAAAGGGAAATATATATTGCTATACTATGCAAAGTTACCCACTAAAAGGTATTCCCACAACAATGTTAACATAATAATGAGAAATAATGTAAACCTATCTGTGGTGCCTTTGCCTTGGTCTGCATTACCCTGCACATTTATGAGATATTATGTTGAAGAAGTCATCTTATTGGATGTGACGACAAACATCAATTTTTTTTATATTTTTTTGTCAAAGTTTTGAGTGATGATCGTTTCATGCATCCCTTTTGCACAATGTTTTATGATGCTTGCTTATAGTGAGAAACGTTGCCATGTAAATGTGTGCTCTGTTGCAGGTTTGTGGGTGGTCGTCTCTCTACTGCCCATGGTTTGTGGTCTTGCTCTGTGCTCGTTTCACGAAACCAGCTTTACTCCTTTTGGCTTCACGGCAGCTCTCTGCACAAACCTTGTCGATTGGTGAGGAATCTGGTTAAATCTCCATCTTGACTTGCAATGCAAAATTTTAATTATTTGCCATAATTTGGTGATTTAGGCCCCACTTTTGAACCTTTATTTTAATTCTTACTCTGGATGAATGAGTGTACAACTTTAAATGTTTGCTTGACACAAGCAACTCTTTGCATCTCCTCTATCATCCTCAATGTCTTTGCTGCCAAATTAGGAAAGTGTTATGTTGTGTTTGGTGGTACTCATAATTGCAGCAGCAGTTATGACGAGGTTTTTTTTGGTGGGGGGGGGGGGATTTGCAATTGCAAATAAATTACGACAGCTCTTTATTTTGTACACCACTCCTTCCTAATGCCATATCCAGGCAATGCATGACGTCATCGCTAGGCGCCGAAGGAACTCGGTTTTCACTCCGTATCTTTTCTTGTTTTCTTTGTTTGGCCGGGTGATATCTCAGCCATCCTTTGATCGAGGAAGCTGAAATTTGGGGACAAAAGTGAAGATGTGCTTTGGCAATAGAGTATTTTTGATTTATTGATTAATGACTTAATTATTATCGATTTGTTAATTACTTTATTTTATTTCTCATCCTGGCAATATCTCAGGGTTATTTTGAGCTTGGAAGCTGATATTTGGACATGACAGTGACCAAGGGTATTTTTGATTTATTGATAGATTAATTATTCATTTTTTCGATTAATTACTTAATTTTCAAAAATTTACGGATTTGGATAAAATGGTGGTGGTTTAAGGTATGCAATTCGGCAATTGATTGAGAAATTATTTTATGATTATCGTTTATTTATTTTGAATATGCAATTAGTCAATCAACTATTGTACACCGCTCCCTCCCAATTCCGACTCCATATGCTGCAAGGCGGCATTGCCAGGTGCCGGAGGATTTGTTATTTATTTATTCGGCATGGGGGCGGTGTACTTTGAATGAACTGCGATTTCTTCTTTTTTTTAAGGTATAAAAAATGACTCGAGTTGGTTAGCCACAGTATTAATCTTCGTTTTCTTTTTCTTCTAGTTGGTTACAGATAAGAATTTGCTGGTGAATGTGAACAGACAGCTGGTTAAATGTCCCCTCCGAAGGATTGTGACACCAGATATTGGATATAAGTAATCCAACTGTGCTCTTTGTGTCCCACCCATTGACCGTGTAGATGGCTCGAGTGTGCCCCAAAAATTTGAGCAAACTGTGGTAATTGCAAGACATTTGTTGTACCACTGCATTGTTGCTTTTTTGTTTCTCTGTGGATGAAGCATTGAATTATTTTGTGTGTGCCTCCAGCCTTCAAAATGTGTTCTCCAAACGTCTTCTGAGTGGAGAAAAATACTGCTTTACGTAAGTTTGCTTTTATGGAGGGTCCCACTATGATTAACTGTTTTATTCAGCCCCCCTATAGCATAGGGGAAGGCTTCTAGCTAGTGTCGGGTTTATTTAGACAATTAGTGCCCCCAATTTTTAATGGCACCCCAGAGTTTCTTAGACCCCTGAGAGTATGAAACTACCATTTAGGTTTTAATTTTTTTCTTCCTTCACTATCAATTTCCAAGCTGTATCTCGGAGCTGGCTGAGATTTTCAAAATGAAATTTTGCTTAAATAATGTTAATAGAAAGTAGGCGAAGTTGACATTTTTTGACGTTGACTTAATTTTAAGGTCATGACCAGATTATAAACATTAACATTTTTCACCAAAACTCGACAAAGGTTTATCCGATCAGAACGCAATTGCCCTCCGCTAGATAGCATAGAGCAAAGTGCTTTTACCCTTAATTTTCATCATATCCCTCTGGATGCCTGGTGTTGGCTTAATTGTTAGAGTGGTGGGCTTTGGATCCTAGGATCCTGAGTTCAAATCCCACTTGCTGTTGAATTAATATTAGGTGGGGTTGACTCTGCCTGTCATCCTTCCGAGGTCAGCAAAATGAGTGCCAACTTGCTGGTATCCTGTGTCGGAGTGGCGACCTGTCCAGGAGACTGCCCACTAGCCAAGGAGACTGCTTAGGCAGCACAAACGCTCTGCACAGAGTTTGGTCCCAATGGATGGATGGATATCCCTCTGGGTTAAAGGTCAAGGTCAAATGGCAGTCTGATTAAAAGCAACGGTTTTTTTTGCCAATGCGGAATCTCAAAGACCAATTGGCCTTCCAAGATATTCTTGCATTATAATTGTGAACCTGTACTGTTTTTTTTTTATTATTATTTTTGTATATAATGTCGAGGCTCGTATAAGAACTAAAAATTGAACATACACAAGTCGTATAAGAGCAGATACAAGTTGTGTACCTGATATTTGATTAATGTCCTTGACCTTTTTTTGGATTGTGACCTAATTAACAAAAAAACACCTTTTTGATCATTGTCTGAATAATTGTCCTGGAGTTTTCATGACTGAGTTTTATGGATATATTAAAGATGGTGACACATTTTCCTAATATATATATATATCTTATTCTTCTTTTGGCTGTTCCCATTCGGGGTCGCCACAGCGGATCATCGGTATGATCCGCATAGTGATTTGGCACATGTTTTACGCCGGATGCCCTTCCTGACACAACCCTGGTCGCCTCTTACAACACAGGGATATGGTACACCTATTTTAACCGGGGTATACACCGGCCCAGTACACTGGTACTCATTTCGCCGACCTCGGAAGGATGACAGGCTGAGTCAACCCCCTGGTGTATTAATTCAGTGGCCCAACAGGGTTTGAACTCAGGACCTTTTGGCTCCCAAGCCGCTGCCCTAACCACTGCGCCAACACCAGGCTATATATATATATATATATATATATATATATATATATATATATATATATATATATATATATATATATATATATATATATATATATATATATATATATATATATATATATATATATATATATATATATATATATATATATATATATATATATATATATATATATATATATATATATATATATATATATATATATATATATATAATGTTGTACTAATATACAATATAAATTTTCCTAATATACGCATGCAGCATATATGGAGCCTAAATGTTGAAGTTCAAGGTCATATCGTGGTTTGAAAAAAAAAAATAGGGCCATCATTGGATTGCCGGTCAAGGGTAAGCCGGGGTAGGTTTACCCTTGATGATCCCTTTGTGATCGCAGATATCTCGTTTTAATTTGGTATCCTTTTTTTTTTCTTTGCAAGATTGAGGCTCATGGAAGAGCAAGGTGATATGAACTGTGGGGCAGTGGAACAACAGCAAGATCTAATGTATGCATTTTAAGCAACAATGGTGAACAAAAGCAAAAAGAATATTGAATACAAAAGAAGAAAAAATAATACTCTCACTCAAGAATATTTACCAAACAGAAATAATAAGTGAGAGGAAGAGAGTAAACACTGCAAGGGTTGTATTAAGGATGGGTAAATGGAGGTAATCAAGATGGGATATGATGTGAGATGGCAGTGCACTGCCTGATTTAAGTCCTCGAGATAGGAATGAGATAAATTGGCCTTTGGAAGCTGGTTCCACAAATAGAAGAAAAGACATGGTGTGTGCAGTCTCCCTTGATTTTGGAATTTTAACCAAGATGGGGTAACTGAAACAATCCAGGCATCGTGGAGATGCTGGGTAGGTTTTGAGGGCTGAGAGAGCAGAAGGAACTCAACCAGAGGATGGGCGGTAAAAAAACTGGGAGGCCACCGACTTATTTGCGATGAGAAGATCAGATCTTGTGCTTCAGCCTCATCATGGGAGACTCCAGTAAAATAAATTTATCTTTGAAATCATTTTTAAAGATTCATAATACAGGAAAATTCTGATAACTTGATTGAATGTGTCGAAGAAATTTCTAAATCATCCTGTACATTTGAAAATTTATTTAACAAACATAAACGAATCCATACAAACACATACATATGCACATAGTAGTGATCGGTAATACAGACTTGTTCCAGATCTCTGAAATACATGGAGAATTTTAGTTCCTTGTATAGTGTTCAGTGAGACACAGCTCTTTTTCATTTTAAATGCTGGTGCCACAGTTTGTCAGGTCAATATATTTCCAGGTGGAAAGCATTTCCAGCTTTTGTGCAGCAATCAGCTTAATTTTAAAGGATTGTGGTATACATTTCAAGACCAGATGTGTAGAATCTCTCCCGACACAGGAATGACGTCAACACTGAAATCCTTTGGGAACGAAGATGGATCACATACAATTTATGGTATGGAAGGGGAAAGGTTCAACTGCCTTTTAGCAGACTCGGGGATATAAAGCAAGCAGGGGTTTTTTTAAATCCATCTGGACATTTCCTGAGACCAACATTCTTCGTTGAGTTATAATAATATTCCTCTATCCAGCTTGCTGGTACCTTATATTTTATCATGTCATAAAATCCTTTAGTAAGTAAAATATGTATATTCAATAATAGGCAATTCTTTTTACTGAATTCGGCTTCCTGGAAAATGTCGGCCTGCTCATTACATTTTTAATAGTCAGTCGATCTTTCCAGACAAAGGAAAGATGTGATGATGTTAATTACAATTAAAATAGATACATGTTCAAGCACATAGAATCATATTATACTTGCGATACCCGTGCACATGCATGGGATGGCAGTAAAACATAGCTGGTAGCAGACAGACTGTACACGGGGAATGACAAAAATATGCATTGTGCAAAATGCAAGTGGTACTATGGAACGTCAAGACTTCCCAAACATTGTCGGCATGTCTGCTCAGTGCCACAGCAATTTCATAGGGATCGTGTGACGGCGAGCCGAGTTTTTAGTGTGCAAGCTTGGTATTATAATAGAGATTTGAGTGCATTGTCTATTTCAGATTTAATACATTTATTTTAATATCAAGTTTTAATTATCAACATTTTATTATTGTCTTATCACCCTCAAACCCATTATGCTAATTTCGGGAAAATTGCATCGACAAATGTCATCCGAAGAATGTTTGTCTATGAAATATGAATTTGCACATCCAGACACTTTCACAACACTGTCTTTCAAACTCATGGACATCTTTTTTTTTAATACATGATCTAAGGCACGCGCGCACACACACACACACACACACACACACACACACACACACACACACACACACACACACACACACACACACACACACACACACACACACACACACACACACACACACACACACACACACGGACACTTTGAGACCTTGTATCTCTCCGTTCCATCTCCTGTAACCCACCCACAAGTGGAGACAGCGGTCAACAATAGCAACTTTCATGCATACACACTTACACCTCAAATATGTATATAGGTGTGTGTGTGTGTGTGTTCTGATTTGCCGGCCACACCTTTTGACCCATGGGGCTCAAACTTGCCATGAAGACTGTTCACTCTCCCAAGGCGGTTTTGCACAACAATCCCCACCCCCCACACCATGTGTGTTTGCTTACATATACTGGGTACACACTTCCACCCATGGGGTTCACTCCCCAAGGAGAGCTCCTGCCCCAACCCCACCCCCATTACCCCCTTTCTGTGTGTGTGTTTCTTCTGATTTACCAGTCCACATCCTTGACACCTGGTGCCCAAACTTGGTATCAAGAGTGTTCACTCTCCCCAGGATGGTTTTACACTACAACCTGCTTCTTCAACAATGCCCAACCCTCCCTCTCCCTCTCTGTACTCCTCTCCCTCTCCCTCTCTGTACTCCTCTCCCTCTCCCTCTCTGTACTCCTCTCCCTCTCCCTCTCTGTACTCCTCTCCCTCTCCCTCTCTGTACTCCTCTCCCTCTCCCTCTCTGTACTCCTCTCCCTCTCCCTCTCTGTACTCCTCTCCCTCTCCCTCTCTGTACTCCTCTCCCTCTCCCTCTCTGGACTCCTCTCCCTCTCCCTCTCTGTACTCCTCTCCCTCTCCCTCTCTGTACTCCTCTCCCTCTCCCTCTCTGCACTCCTCCCCCCACCCACCCTCTCGGTACTCCTCCCCCCCCACCCATCCTCTCTGTACTCCTTCCCCCCCCCCCACCCTCTCTGTACTACTCCCCCCACCCACGTAAATATATTGTTACGGCTGTGGAAATTCGCAAACCACCATTCAGGGCCCATAGGTGAGATATCTCCAAGTACATGTGTAGTTAGCCCAAACCCGTTGTATAGAGGGAATTTATGTGATTCATTCGGGCTGTGATCCTTTGAGTTGGGCGTTTTTCTGTTCTATCTTTATTTTGAACCAACCATGTCTCAACCGCCATCACTCAACAACCACCTTAACCACCACGCCAGCCATCGTCACCAACTACAACCACACTCCAACCCTCAGACAACAACAACAACGCCAACAGCCACGACCTTTACCTTCACAACTCAATCCCGCAAACATCGCATCACCGCCATTCCCAACGGCACCATAACCATCAACCATCACCAAAAACCCTCCACCACCTTCACCTCTCTCCTTCTACGGCCATTCCCGCACCACCTGTGAACACTGAACATCGGGCTGTCTCGGGCCCGTACGGCGATTGGTGCCGAGCGCACCGAGCCGCGAGCGCAAATCGCGGCCTGTCCGAGGGAAAACTCAGATCAAGAACGCTACACGCCCACTTCTCCTCCGTCCAATTCGCAAGCGCGGGGCGGCTTGGCCCCGCCTCCAGGCGCGTCTGTGTGAAATCGATATATGCAAATTCTAGGATCAGGGGAGGTTCACGCCCCCGTTTCCTCCGACCAATGGGCGAGCGTGGCTCCGCCCCCGAGGTCATCCTGATCCGAATATTTGCATATTAGCTGCTCCTGCCAGCCTATAAAACGCCGCGCGCAAGGCGAATCGTGGCAGATTGAGTCAGTTTTGGTTGGAGAGTGGAAGAGAGCCGGGGGAAGAGAGTGTCATCGAGAGAGTTGGGTTCTGGAGTCAGCTGAGAAGAGTTGCGAGAAGGACTGCGGTCGGCGACGAGGTCGCGGTGTGGGATCGCTCGTCGCGGGACCCAAGCCAGCCAGCCATTCTCCTCCCCCAGGGCATCAACAATTCCCCCTTTCCCCCGCGCTGAGATAGTGCAAAAAGGGGGCCCCGTTCCCACCCCACTCCAAACGTCGTGCCAACGAAACCCGCCAAGGAGCACGGAGTCGTGGCACAGCCACGCGGCCACATCTACGGCTCGCCCGCCATGCGTCACGAGGACGCGGGTAGGACCCCCCCCCCCGGTCTCGTGGACCTGGCCGCTCCTCCAGGTCACGCGCACAATTGGCCTACAGGCCTGTCTGCCCCCTTGTCTATGAGGGTGGCTTCTTTCCTTTGCTTTTGTGTAAATGTGTGTTGGTGCCGTCTGTAAAGTAGAACTGTATAAGTGTTGCCGTGTGTGCGCGTAGTCGGTAGTAACTGCGTCGTTGTTGCTTTTGTTTTGGTTGCTCGATGTGCATTTTGACTGTATGGCTGTATATATGTGCTTTCCGTGTGCCGGGAAATAAATGTGCATTGTGTGAACTGTTTTCCCGTTTCGCTTCGTCTTTTCCTAATTGAATCTCCATCCTGCTTCACGTAAAGGGTTCGTAGCGGGTGCAAAACGCCCGGTAAATAATCTGAACCGTCGAGGTCGACGATGACACTGCTCGGTTATCGCGATAGTACGGAACGAGCCGCCCAAGCTGCTCGTGTCTGGAGTCGACCTGCGGCGAGGTACGATCACCCGGTTTACCATCCGCGTGGGTACTTAGATAGGTCGAGTTTGGCGAACAACCCTATCCTACGCGGGTGGCCAATTGGCACGATTGTGGTGAGGTCGAAAGGCCCACCCGTGACTGGCTCCGGGCGATAGTTCCTCGAGGGTCACGACTGAATTGTCCGTCCGGTGGGCGACACGGTCGCGATTCGAGTGACGTGGCCGTCCGCACGCCGGCGGGCGCTAATTCGCAACACTGGTGTCCGGGAGTGGGATTCGAATCCCTCCCGCCTCCAAGCTAGATTCACGGGGAATCAGTTCAGGGGTGAGAGGAGCGACCCCCGATTCCCTCCAAATTACGAGCAGGCCATATTAATCCCTTACGAGAAATAAGATGGAGTCTCAAGGCGAGCGGGAGCCGGGGGTCGATATGGATTTAGAATGTGTAGAATCCATGGTCCATGATGAGATCCCCATGCAGGAAAAGCTGGTTGTACAGGACGAACTTCTCCCCCAACCAAACCCAGAGCCCGAAATGGGCGCGGCAGCGGCCGTGGCGTATGACACCTCCCCTCCCCCTCTCCGCCAAAGCCCCCCGATCCTTGTCGAACCGGGTGCACTCGACAGGATTCTGCAGGCAATAACAGCGAATACGCAACAAATGAATGCGAATTTACAACAGGTGAAGAAAGGAATGGAAAACAAAATCAGCGTACTGTGGGGTGAGATGCAGCAAATAGGCCGAAGCCTGCAGGCGGGCATGAAGGCAATAGCGTGCAGTGAAGCGCGGACAATGGAGTGCGTAATGGCGACGCCACGTGTGGGAGCGAACGAGCTGGGATGGAGTGCAACGGTTGTCAGGCCCGCAATGGAGGCAGGTGAGGAGAAATTAATTTGGGGGACGTATTGGGCGAGACGCGTGGAGGTGATGGAAACTGTGATGGTGACCGAGAGGGAAAAATTAAATGGGGTGACCAAAACGTGTGAGACGAGACATGAGGTGATGACTGAAAGAAGAAAAGAAATAATAGTTGAGACAAGGGAGATAACAAGGGAAGAGACGGAAAGAATAAAATGTATAGAGACACGGGAGATAGAGGGTGAATTGGACGGGATTGAAGATGAGCACACACACAGAGGTAGTGGAGGACCATGAGGGGGAGCTGGCGGACTGTTTCATGAACCGGTGCAAGCAGCTGGATAGCCTCCTCCAGGAACGAGGGGAGGGAGTCTGCCTCCTTGAAGCGGTTTACGACCAGGTGGGTTCCGTCGTGCCAAGCGGAGTTGAGGGGAGGAGTGCTGCGAACGGGTGCACACGAAGCTTGGGGGGTATAGAGGCCCCACAAACCCTTGGGGTGGCACAAATCCCCAGTGTGGTGCAAGGTGTGAGTGCGATCCCGTGTGTGAGTGGTGTGGTGGAGAGTGTGCCAGGATGCGTGCTTCCCAGCACTCCGTGTGGGAGTGAGGCACCGTGTGTGAGTGAGACACCGTGGGTTAGTGCCCCGTGTGTGTGAGTGGTATGGTGTGTGTGTGAGGGAAATGGCACGAGTGAGTGAGCGGCCGAGTGTGAGAGAGACCGTATGTGTGAGAGAGCGGTATGTAAGGGAGATGACGGTCGGCATGCGGGAGCACGCAGCCGCGTTTCCCGGTGTGAATGTGAGTTTGAGTTTGATGGAGTGGAGTGTGAGCATCATAACACGCAGGTGTGCGTGGATTGAATGGCGACGGAGACTGCGACAGAGAGAGACAAAGGCCGAATAGCGGCCGGAGCTGTAACGGGGACCGCACCGGGTTCACCCAGCGGCGAGCGCGAGGTCCGTGCTGTGCAACGCACGAGGCCGCCACGTGCTCGCTTGCGGAAGTGAAGCCCGGTCCGGAAACGAGCGCGGTGAATGTTGCCGATCCCGCGACGGACAAAGTTTAGGCAGGATTTCGGATTTGGACCGGATGGGTTCTCCACGCGAGCGTGTGTGTGAAGCTCCAACAGGCAGAGCACATGTGTTCGCGTGGGGAACCCCTCGAGACGTGAGGCTTGGTTTTTTATGCGTCGGGTGACGTCATGGCTGCGGGTATGGTTGGAATCCGGCAGGAGGGTGAATCCCTGCCAGATGGTACCGTCCGGATGGACGAGGTACACGTACAGCTGCCATGACGTCACGCCAAAGGTGCGCTGCTGTGAATTGCCGCGCTTGTGTGCAGGTTGCGAGTTGCCGCGCTGGTGCTGCGCATTAAAAAAAACAATAGCAGGCCTCGCTTTCGGGTGAACAGGATTCCCCGGGCAAGGGGTGGAAGACCCCCTTGCCCGGGCACAGGATGACACTAGTCAGGGGGAAGGGTTAGCTTAGTTAGACCGGCACCATGGGGCAGGGGAAAGTCCTCATGGGGCGCGTGGAATGGATTAGGTAGAGGGATTGTCGTTGAGATTTAGGAAGGCAGATGGGAAAAGAGATTTTGAGAACAGTGACAGACTTTGGATGTGTAGAGGGGACGAAGTTTAGCTCCATAGTGTTAAATGGAACGTGCTATAGTTTAAGGGATGAAGTGGGAGCACGAGTTAGTTAGGGGATGTAGTCAGCAGGATGGCAGAGTTCAGCGGTGTGTGTGTTGAAGAGTTGGTGAGTTGAGTGGAAAAATGTACGTGTTGAGTGAGTGAGGCCAGCGGGTCTGTGTGAATGGAGCAAATGGGGAATGCATGGTGCGATGAGTGATTGGGGGGAGGAGTGATTCCCGCCCAAGGGACCCCGGGGTCAGTGTAGAGTGAGTTTGGGGGTTCGTCAAATTGACAAAATGGAAGTCGTTTTGCTGTTGGTGGGAAAGTAGGCTCGAAACCCATTTGGAGGGGTGCAGGAGCCCTGTTGATGGGCTGGCAGCGTGGCTGCGAAAGGTGAGTATCGCTGAGTGGGTACCCCGGGCACCAGGCTAGTCGGCCGTAGTAGGCCAAGGGCCCATAGGGGGCCGGGATAGCGTAGTGGGCACGGGTGCGCCCGCATGGTGCGGGGGCCCAGGGCGCCATTAGCCGTGTGGGCAGTGTTGTGGGCACGGGTGACCCTCGGAAAGGGGCCCGGGAAGCCAGCCTGCCACATGAGCGTTTCAGGGGAGTCGCCATGGAGGGCACTCCCCGGTGTTTAGAGAGCTGGTAGGCTCGGAGGCAGTGTAGTGCCTGGGGGTGCCATCGTTGGAGAATTGGCAGAGGGTCGTGCTTGCCAAGGGAGCCACGCGTCCCAGCCATGAGACCGTGTGAGGGCACGGAAGGAAAATTGGGGGGGGGGGCGAGGCCTGAAATTGTGAAGACACCAACACGGGCGACGGGAATCTGGGTCGTTAAAACCAATAGTTTAAGCGAGAGGCACTTGTTGAAAGCCCTGGGGTAATTTAAAGTTTAATGGTTAGGGTAGATTAGGAAGTGTACCCCTCCGCACCATCCATCCCTTCGCTCTGGTTGTGGGCCGCTGGACCCACTTTGGGTTAAAGATCGCTGAAGTCTGGGGAGGCCATCCTGAGGCTTCGTTGGGCCTCGACACAGGACGCTAGCCCTCCCTCATTCCCCTCCAGGAAGGGAACGTAGGGGTTGGGAGTAGGCCAGATGACGATAGGTTAGCCGAACAGAGACAGTAAAGGGGGTTAGGGGACGAAATTATAGTGGGGAAGTAAGGAAAAAAAAAATTAGTTGAGGCTAAATTTGTTTTTTACAAATTAAGGGAGTGGGTCTGGACAGTGACAGCGAAAGGCGATAGGTGGGAGGGAGACAGGTAGGTCGGTCTGAGCCCGCCTTCTGAGTGGCCAACACCACCGCACTCCCTCCACCAACCTCCACTGAAAGGCAAAGGCTGGCCAACTTCATCGGCTGTCTGTGTTACTTCAAGGCCTGTGCCGGCCCACTTCATCGGCTGGCCGTTTTGCTGCGAGGCCTGTACCGGCCGGATCGTCTGCAGCTGTTTTTGCTTCAAGGCCTCTGCCGGTCGGATCGTCTGCCGGTTGTGTTCGCCTGCAGTGGCCTTGTTCTGCAGGCTGTGTTTGCCTGCTACCTTTGCCATGCCATGCCTACTGCCCACATTCATTTTGCCCCACATTCTGTTTTGATTCCCCCCCCCCTGTTTATTGCCATGTGCGCCAGGATCGTCGTGGAAGTTGCAAGAACTGTCCTGTTGGCAGCTACAACAAGGGCCTGCAGTGGCGGCCTGTGCGCCGGTTCACCGTTGACTTTTGTTTTGCTCCCTGCAGAGTCCATTGATCCTGGGCCATGGTTAGTGTAAATTTTGTAAGTTAAGTTTTACTGTAAATATGAGTGCGCCCCCGGCATGTCTGTCTTAGCGCCGGCAATTTTATTTCAGTCGTCCGTATGAGTGGGTTTGTTTACTTAGTTACTCAGCCCTCAGGTTATTTATTTTGGGGACACGAATACCATGAATGATGCACTCAGGGATCCGTAGGTAAAACGTACTAGGGGAGAACTACACATGATGGCACATGAAAATTTGACGACTTGGGACGAGTCTGTAAAAAGGGGAGGGGGTAGTGTTACGGATGTGCAAATTCGCAAACCATCATTCAGGGCCCGTAGGTGAGATATCTCTCAGTACATGTGTCGTTAGCCCAAACCCGTTGTGTAGAGGGATTTTATGTGATTTATTCGGGCTGCAATCCTTTGAGTTAGGCGTTTTTCTGTTCTATCTTTATTTTGAACCAACCACGTCTCAACCGCCATCACACAACAACCACGTTAACCACCACGCCAGCCATCGTCACCAACTACAACCACGCTCCAACCCTCAGCCAAAACAACAACGCCAACAGCCACGACCTTTACCTTCACAACTCAATCCCGCAAACATCGCATCACCGCCATTCCCAACAGCACCATAACCATCAACCACCACCGAAAACCCTCCACCACCTTCACCTCTCTCCTTCTACGGCCATTCCCGCACCACCTGTGAACACTGAACATCGGGCTGTCTCAGGCCCGTTCAGCCATTGGTGCCAAGCGCACCGAGCCGCGAGCGCAAATAGCGGCCTTTCCGAGGGAAAATTCGGATCAAGAACGCTACACGCCCACTTCTCCTCCGTCCAATTAGCAAGCGTGGGGCGGCTTTGTCCCGCCTCCAGGCGCGTCTGTGTGAAATCGATATATGCAAATTCTAGGATCAGGGGAGGTTCACGCCCCCGTTTCCTCCGACCAATGGGCGAGCGTGGCTCCGCCTCCGAGGTCATCCTGATCCGAATATTTGGATATTAGCTGCTCCTGCCAGCCTATTAAACGGCGGCGCAAGGCGAATCGTGGCAGAGTGAGTCAGTTTTGGTTGGAGAGTGGAAGAGATCTGGGGGAAGAGAGTGTAATTTGTGCTGTGTCACGTGATTGGGTTTTCGTATATCATGCCTCGCCCGCTAGGGGTGGCAGAACTGTGCTTCCGGCTGCGCAATAAAGCAGAGTAGATGGTGGCCCGCGTGCTTCTTGCGTCCCACCGCACCTAGTACACACTAGTTGGTGACGAGGATGGGATCATACGGACTTATGCCCGTTTTCGACGGGGACGACTTCGAATCGTTTTCAGAGCAATTGGATTGCTATTTCCACGCGAACGATGTGGTCGACGAGGGCAAGCAGAAGTCAATCTTGCTCGCTTCGCTTTCGCCGGAGCATTATCGGCTGCTGGGTGATTTAGTGGCACCGTACAGGCCCCGGGATGACGGGCTGGCGTTTCGGGACATCGTGGAGAAAATGAAAGCACACATGGCGGTTGAGCAGACTCGCGGGGATGTTCGAGCCATCACCGGCCACGCGGGGTCGCGAGTACCCCGGGACGCGCGCACGACCTTCGATGCGGGTCGGACGTCGCCGCGCGGCCACGCGTGCGGCGGGGTGACACCGCGGACATGCTTGGGATGTGGAGGTCGACACCTGCGCCGTGCATGCCCGTATAAAGGCAACGTGTGTTTGAAATGTCACAAGGTGGGTCATTTGGCGCGTGTGTGCCGTGGGGCTTCGGCCACCGTTAAAGTCGGGGACGGCGATGTGCGACGCGACTCGGGGCGGAACCAGCGGCCGGTGTTGAGCCTGGGTTCAGTTGGCCCGGCGACGGCGCGCCCGATGACGGTGGAAGTCGAAGTGAACAAAACGCCGATCACGTTCCAGGTCGATACGGGAGCAGCGGTGTCGCTCATTGGCGAACAGACCGCGCGTAGACTCAACAGCTTGAAGCTTATCAGGTCAAACCTCGCGCTGTTCACGTACACCCGCGAGAGGATAACGCCAGTCGGGATGGCAGACGTGTCGGTGCGGTACCAAGGCCAGGTCGCCACGCTTCGGGTGTACGTCGTGCGGGGGAGGGGGCCGTCTCTCCTCGGCCGAGATTGGATGGCCCGCATCAGGCTAGACTGGGCCGCAGTTAACCTTGTGCAACCTGTGCCGAGCCAGTGGGAGGATCAGTTGGAGGAGATTCTTCAAAGACATCAACGGTTGTTTAGAGGCGACCTTGGGAAACTCAAGGGCATGGAGGCGAAACTCTTCTTGAAGGAGGGGGTGGTTCCTCGGTTTTGTAAACCGCGTCCGGTGCCGTATGCCCTGCGGGACAAGGTCAAGGGTGAACTGGATAGGCTGGAGGCCTGTGGAGTGATCGAACGGGTGTCGTGCTCGGATTGGGCCACCCCGGTTGTCACGGTGCTGAAACGGAATGGAGACGTCCGATTGTGCGGGGACTTCAAATCCACAGTTAACCCGGGGCTCAGCGTGGAGCAATATCCATTGCCGTCAATCGATGAAATATATGCGCGATTGGCGGGGAGTCGATACTTCACGAAGCTAGACCTGCGTGATGCATATTTTCACCTGCCGATGGATCCCGGGAGTAGCGAGCTTTTAACAATCAACACGTGTCAAGGACTCTATCGATATACCCGACTCTGTTTTGGGATTGCTTCGGCTCCAGCTTTGTGGCAGAAAGCCATGGATCAGGTTTGCATTGGCCTGCCCGCTCAGACCTACCTGGACGATGTACTCATTGCGGGGAAAACGGCGGACGAGCATCTGGCGAACATTGCCCGTGTGCTGACAAAGCTAGAAGCGTGCGGCCTGCGCTTAAACAGGGACAAGTGCGCGTTCTTCAAGCAGCGCTTGGAATACCTCGGGCACATCATCACGCCGGAGGGGCTGTTGAAAGGTCCTCGGAAGGTGGAGGCGATTCAGCGCATGCCACCACCTCGCGACAAGACGCAGCTGCGCGCGTTCATTGGCATGGCCCAGTATTACCAAAGGTTCGTGCGCGGGCTCAGCTCACAACTTGCGCCGTTGACGCGGTTGCTCAAGAAGGACGAGCGCTGGGTTTGGGGGCCTGCACACCAGGTGTCGTTCGACCGCGTCAAGCGGCTGCTCACAGAGGATACGGTCCTCGTGCACTACGAGCCTGCACGTCCGCTCCTATTGGCATGCGACAGCTCTGCATATGGCATCGGGGCAGTGCTCTCCCACAGGATGGACGATGGTTCCGAGCGGCCTGTTTGTTTTGCATCCCGGACCCTGTCCACAGCAGAGCGCGGATATGCCCAGATCGAACGGGAGGCTCTCAGCATCGTCTGGGGTGTGCGGAGGTTTCATCAATATCTGCTGGGACGGCATTTCATTTTACAGACGGATCACAAACCACTTCAATTCATCCTGAGACCCGAATGCGGAGTGCCGGTGGTAGCAGCCGCGCGAATACAGCGGTGGTGTCTGTTTCTGGGTGCTTACGATTATGATATTCAGTTCCGAAGCACCGAGAAGCATGCTAACTGCGACGGGCTCTCACGCTTGCCGTGTGCGGAGGGTCCACCTGCGTCTGAGCTGGGCGACCGGGTCGACGTGTTTGCGCTAGACCAGGTCCAGAGCGGGCCGGTCACGGCCAGACAGGTCGCGGTGGAGTCGGCTCGTGATCCGGTGCTTGCCCGTGTCGTCCAGGCGATTTCTACGGGGAATTGGAGCGATCTACCTTCGACACCGGCATTTCAACCTTTCACGTCACGCGCAGCGGAGCTGTCGTTGGTCCAACGGTGCATAATGTGGGGAATGAGGACCGTGATTCCATCGAGGTTCAGGCAGCGGTGTTTGGAAGAACTGCATGCCAGTCACCTGGGCATCGTGAAGACCAAGAGTCTTGCTCGTAGCCTGTTGTGGTGGCCGGGGTTGGACAAAGACATTGAGCAATTGGTTAAGCGTTGCACCACGTGCCAGACAGATGCTGATAACCCGTGTTGAGCTTCGGGTCTCTGGCCTGTGCCAGACCGAGCTTGGCAGAGGGTCCATGTAGATTTTGCGGGGCCGGTTAATGGCAAGATGTTTTTGATTGTGATTGATGCATTCTCTAAATGGCCGGAGGTGGTAGTAATGCAGCATACTTCAGCAAGCATTACGGTAGAGAAGCTGCGGACGATCTTTGCTAATAAAGGGTTGCCGGAGATCCTGGTCTCTGATAATGGTCCGCAGTTCATCGCGGGTGTATTTGATGAGTTTATGCGCCAGAATGGTATTCGACATCTAAGGTCCGCACCTTATCATCCTGAGACGAATGGCCAAGCTGAGTCGTTTGTCAAGATGTTGAAGCGGGCTTTGCGCAGGGGGGGTGTTGCACCTGTGCAGACGGTGGTCGATGTTTTTTTGCACCATTACAGGAACGCAGTTCATCCTGTCACGGGTGACTCACCTGCTATTCGTCTCTATGGACGGGCTTTGCGGTCCAGGCTAGATTTGCTGCGACCTGGAGGGTCGGTGAGTGGGGCTATGTCGCGTCCGACGCGGCTGCGCAGCTTCGAGGTGGGGCAGCGGGTGATGGTACGCGATTATTTCCACGGTTCCAAATGGGTGCCGGCGGTGGTCTCTGGGGTGCTGGGGCCGGCGAATTGCATGGTGCGGACTGATGGTGGGGGTGTGTGGAAGCGGCACGTGGACCAGATGCATGATCGCTGTTCAGCGTCACCCCCCCACACCTCCCCGAGCCGAACGTTGCGGGGCCCCCACCGGTAGTCTCGCCGGCACCTGACGTTGTATCGCCGGGACTGGCTGGGCCAGCGCCGAGGGGGTCTTCGCCTGATGCCGTCCTACCCGGGGACGTCGAGCAGGCTGGGCAGTCGGGGGTAGCTGGTGTTGCGGAAAGTGCGAGTCCGGCGAGGATGTCACCTCGACCGAGCCGGGAGGCGTATGAGCCTGGGCTGTCTGGTAGCGCTGCCCGTCCGAGGCGGGTCAGGGTGCGGCCGCGGTACTTGGAGGATTATGAGTGTTGATGGGTTTCTGATGGTCATGTTGTGATTATCCGTTCGTTATGTGACGGGTCATTTTACGAGGGGAGGAGTGTGCTGTGTCACGTGATTGGGTTTTCGTATATCATGCCTCGCCCGCTAGGGGTGGCAGAACTGTGCTTCCGGCTGCGCAATAAAGCAGAGTAGATGGTGGCCCGCGTGCTTCTTGCGTCCCACCGCACCTAGTACACACTATAATTGAGAGAGTTGGGTTCTGGAGTCGGCTGAGAAGAGTTGCGGGAAGAGGCAAAGGAGCTCCGGTCCGAGGCGAGAAGGACGGCAGTCGGCGACGAGGTCGCGGTGTGGGATGGCTCGTCGTGGGACCCAAGCCAGCCAGCCATTCTCCTCCCCCAGGGCATCAACAATTCCCCCTTTCCCCCGCGCTGAGATAGTGCAAAAAGGGGGCCCCGTTCCCACCCCACTCCAAACATCGTGCCAACAAAACCCGCCAAGGAGCACGGAGTCGGGGCGCAGCCACGCGGCCACATCTACGGCTCGCCACCAACGCGTCACGAGGACGCGGGTTGGACCCCCCCCCCCCCGGTCTCGTGGACCTGGCCACTCCTCCAGGTCACACGCACAATTGGCCTACAGGCCTGTCTGCCCCCTTGTCTATGAGGGTGGCTTCTTTCCTTTGCTTTTGTGTGAATGTGTGTTGGCGCCGTCTGTAAAGTAGAACTGTATAAGTGTTGCAGTGTGTGCGCGTAGTCGGTAGTAACTGCGTCGTTGTTGCTTTTGTTTTGGTTGCTGTATGTGCATTTTGACTGTATGGCTGTATATATGTGCTTTCCGTGTGCCGGGAAATAAATGAGCATTGTGTGAACTGTTTTCCCGTTTCACTTCGTCTTTTCTTTATTGACCCTCCATCCTGCTTCACGTAAAGGGTTCGTCGCGGGTGCAAAACACCCGGTAAATAATCTGAACCGTCGAGGTCGACGATAACACCGCTCGGTTATCCCGATAGTACGGAACGGGCCGCCCAAGTGGCTCGTGTTCAGAGTCGACCTGCGGCGAGGTACGATCGCCCAGTTTACCATCCGCGTGGGTACTTAGGTAGGTCGAGTTTGGCGAACAACCCTATCCTACGCGGGTGGCCAATTGGCACGATTGTGGTGAGGTCGAAAGGCCCACCCGTGACTGGCTCCAGGCGATAGTTCCCGAGGGTCACGACTGAATTGTCCGTCCGGTGGGCGACGAGGTCGCGATTCGAGTGACGTGGCCGTCCCCACGCCGGCGGGCGCGAATTCGCAACAATATGTAGAGCAAATAAATCGACATAGACAAGCATAAAAATTCGATATTTTCACATCTCTCTCTCTATCGAGTGCAGCCTGTGGCTGCTGGTTGCATCATTGGTTGAGATGCGGCTATGCCGCTGATGCAGTGTCCCCCTTACCAGTACACTGGTGCTCATTTTGCCGACCTCGGAAGGATGACAGGCTGAGTCAACCTCCTGGTGTATTTTAATTCGGCGGCCAACGGGGCTTGAACTCGGGACCCGAGGATCCCCAGCCGCCACCCTAACCACTAAGCCAACACCAGGCTGATTTTCACATCATTCAGTCTTGAATAATCCTGCATTTATTTCCTGGATATACTGAAGAACGCATGCAGCGTAATTACCGATGCACAATGCAAATGGTGTAATCGATATCAGCCTCACAGCCAGGGATTTTCGTACACCCCCCCACCCTCGAAGAGGGGGGGTGAAAACATACCCCCCCAAACCCCTCATACTCAAATTTCTGGTGTAACCCCCCCCCCCCCCCAAGGTTAAATTTCTGGGGAAACCACTGCTTACAGCTCCATTCATTAATCGACACTAGCTTGAATCGTTGCGCCAAGCACATTTCACTGCATGTTGCTGCAGAGTCATCGGCATCTTTGACCATGCCAACTTTCTCCGAGAGTGAGGGAAGGGGGGGGGGAATGGTGGGTTTGGGTTAATGGGGGTGATGGTGGATTGGGGATTGGGGGTTGTGGGGGGATGGGGTTGATGGTTGTGTTGGGATGGTGGGGGAGGTCAGCCAAATATATTTTGTGCTCTGACTGAATTTCCACTGCAAATCAGAAGTCAGAACCCATCACGTGTAAATAAAAAGGAACTGAGCACAAATTTATATTTATTTTAAATTATCAGAAAGAGATGTAAGGGAAGGTCAAGACAAATTTATCAAAAACTGGAATGGAAATTCGAACTGCCAACCATACAGAGCAGATGTGCCCTGATTACACCACTTCCCTTGGACTTCCGGCCAGGTTTTCATGTGGTAACTTTTAATTATTTTGCCTATATCTTGATCTAGATTAATAAAGTCAGAGTAACAAAAACATTAGCGTTAATGAATACTGGTATGTATTTTGAATTTGAATACTGGTATCACAAATGTATTTTGTTGGCTTTTATATGTGTGTGTGTGTGTGTGTGTGTGTGTGTGTGTGTGTGTGTGTGTGTGTGTGTGTGTGTGTGTGTGTGTGTGTGTGTGTGTGTGTGTGTGTGTGTGTATATATGTGTGTGTATATGTATGTATATATATATATATGTATATATATATATATATATATATATATATATATATATATATATATATATATATATATATATATATATATATATATATATATATATATATATATATATATATATATATATATATATATATATATATATATATATATATATATATATATATATATATATGTATATATGTATATATATATATATGTATATATATATATATATATATATATATATATATATATATATATATATATATATATATATATATATATATATATATATATATATATATATATATATATATATATCTATGGGGCTGCAAAAGTAGGTATACAGTAAGGATTATATCAGTATTACCAGTATTATAATAGTGGTGCTAGGATTCATTTAATACTAGAATTCATTCATTAATACCAGATTAATGTTTATTATTGGTATGTTATTATTGATATGCTTGTATAATAAATAAAATACGTTTTGTGCACACGTTTTGTTTATCATTACTGTGTCTCTACTTTTGTAGAGTATTAATATGTGTGTTGTGTGTGTGTGTGTGTGTGTGTGTGTGTGTGTGTGTGTGTGTGTGTGTGTGTGTGTGTGTGTGTGTGTGTGTGTGTGTGTGTATGTATGTATGTATGTATGTATGTATGTATGTATGTGTGTGTATATGTATATATATATATATATATATATATATATATATATATATATATGTATATATATGTATGTGTGTGTATATGTATGTATATATATATATATGTATGTATATATGTATGTATATATATATATATATATATATATATATATATATATATATATATATATATATGTATGTAAATATATATATGTATATATGTATTATATATATATATATATATATATATATATATATATATATATATATATATATATATGTATGGGGCTGCAAAAGTAGGTATACAGTAAGGATTATATCAGTATTACCAGTATTATAATAGTGGTGCTAGGATTCATTTAATACTAGAATTCATTCATTAATACCAGATTAATGTTTATTATTGGTATGTTATTATTGATATGCTTGTATAATAAATAAAATACGTTTTGTGCACACGTTTTGTTTATCATTACTGTGTCTCTACTTTTGCAGCCCCCTGTTTGTATATGAATGTATATATATATATATATATATATATATATATATATATATATATATATATATATATATATATATATATATATATATATATATATATATATATATATATATATTTACGAATTTGGGAATTCGATTGCACACAACATTCAGGTTCCTTTCATCAGCTATGTCGATAAGTGCTTGTTCCCTAGATAGCTCACGTTCCATTGTTTAAATGTTCAGAAATCGATTAGATGCACTGTGGATCGATTTAATAGTTGGGGAACGAACAATGGAGACATCCCTCCCCCTCTTCTGCGAAGAGCAAGAAGAACTCTGCCGTCCCGTGACTCATGATGTCAACAACTCCCTCCCACCCATGGCTGAGTGGGGGATGGAGCACGAGGGCATGAGTCATGAGTCACGCCGGGAGCGGGGGAAGGGCGGGAGAAGGATAAGAGGAGATCTTTTCTTTTGTTCAGGGGCAGAGTTGGAGAAGGGAGTTGAGGGGAGTCGTTCAGCAGACCGTTGGGTCCTGCTTGGCTTGCGTTAGGGTTGAGGCCTTCAGAAGCTTTTTGCTTCGGCTGGCTCAGTGAGCTTCGGCTGAGGCCTGGCTCGGGAGGAGGCTTTTTGGAGGCTTTTTGCTTTGATGGTTCAGTGAGCTTCGTCTTCTGTTTGGCTCGGGAGAGCTTTTTGCTTCGAGCTGCTTTGTTTTGGAAGGAAGTTGAGCCGGTTGCTCGGCTCGAGCTGCGAATGGTGGCTGCTTCTTCTTTTGGTTTGTGGAGTTCTTTGTTCTCCATTTTGGTTCCCAGCTTGGTGTGACTCATTGACCTCTTCGTGGAGGTGGTTCCTCGGGGAAGCGACGCATCGACGGGAAGGATCGGTGCCTCGTCTCACCAGCACGTGTTGAGAAGCGCGGGAGGATTCGCGGGAGCTCGGGAAGGATCGCAGCTCATGGCGATTGGATCCAGCTCGCTCTCACTGGAGCCCGGGTTCGAACAACTTGAAGACCACACGAGGTGGAGAGGTTCGAGATAGGCTCTGGGTTTCAGCTCACCTGTCCTCCGAGCTGGAGCTCGTTATTAAAGGCCTCTGCCACCATTTATTGGGTGTGTGTGTGTGTGTGTGTGTGTGTGTGTGTGTGTGTGTGTGTGTGTGTGTGTGTGTGTGTGTGTGTGTGTGTGTGTGTGTGTGTGTGTGTGTGTGTGTGTGTACGTACGTGTGTCCGTGGGCCCGTCTAATAAGTAGGAATTTGTTAAGTGCTTTGTGTGCATGTTAATGTTTGCATTGCATTTCGTATAGACGGTCGTAGTTCTTTTGTCGTGCTTTTGTTGCTTGGAAATTGCATACGTGTTTTGCCTTGTTTAATTGCATAAGTGCTTTATTATAATAAATGTCCTTATGTGAATGTAAACCAGTTCGTTGCGTCCATTCCCTCATTGAACTGCCCCATCTAGCACTCGGAATATAGTTGGTTTTTAAAATAGCCGGTAAAGTGATCAGGTCCAACGGGACTGCGCGATAATACCCCGCTCGGTTATCCCAAAAGGAAGCGAGCTGCTTAAGCGGCTCGTTTCCAAGCGGTCCCGTTGAAGTACAATCTCTCAGTAACCTACCCGCGCGAACAATTAGGTGAATCGAAGATTTGGCTATCGGACCCTGTAGCGCGTGGGTGGAGTGCGGACAAGGTTGTGGTGTGGTTAAAAACACACCCGTGGCGTGCTGGAAGAAACTAATAGACATGAAGTGCCAACAGAAATAAAATGTATGGAGACGCGGATATAGAAAAAATAGAGAGACAACACGATAAAGAAGGGGTGAAAGACGAGCACACACCACACACATGTTAGTTAGCGAGGGGGGCGAGCTGGCGGACGGTGTCGTGACCCGGTGCAAGCAGCTGGATAGCCTCCTTCAGGAACGAGGGGAGGGAATATGCCCCCTTGGGGCGATTCACGACCAGGTGGGTCCGGTCATGCCGAGCGAGGTGGAGCGGGCGAGTGTTGCGAATGGGTCCACGTGCAGCTTGGGGGTTATGAAGGCCCCGGACCCCTTGTGGCACAAATCCCCAGTGTGAATGTCCCCAGTAGACCGGCTTCGTGGGGACATGGGTTGGTTGTTCCTCATGGAGCCCGTGGAATGGATTACTTTGGGGGATTTTAGTTTAGATTTCGGAAATAGGAATTGTTGGATTTTTGGAGACATGGACAGACTAGAAATGTGTAGTGGAGACGTAGCTTAGCTACGTAGAGTAAATGGAATGTGCATTGATGTAAGAGATGAAGAGGGAGCATGAGTTTGTCAGGGGATTTAGTTAGAAGGATGGCAGTACAGAGTGTTGGTGTGAGTTGTGAAATGGAAAGTGTGTGAGGAAAGAGTGTGGGACAGCGGGCCCAAGTGTGTGAGTGGAGCGAATGTGGTATGCATGGTGCAATGACTGATTGGGGGGAGGAGTGATTCCCACCCAAGTGACCCCGGGGTCAGTTTAATGTTAGCTAGTGGGTTATTCAAATTTATTAAAAGGAGGTCGTTTTGTTGGTGTCGAGAGAAGGCACGAAACCCGTTTGGAGGAGTGCAGGAGTTCATGGACCGGCTGGAAGCGTGGCTGTGGAAAGGTGAGTTTTGTTTAGTGGGCACCCCAGGCACCAGACCAGTCGACCAGAGTATACCCCCGCCAACTTGTGGGGATTGTCCGTGCTCTTATCCTTTTAAATGCAAAGCATCAAGATAATACCCCGCTCGGTTATCCCAAAAGGAAGCAAGCTGCTTAAACGGCTCGTTTCCAAGCGGTCCCGTTGAGGTACAATCTCTCGGTAACCTACCCACGCGAATAATTAGTTAAATCGAAGATTTGGCGATCGGACCCTGTAGCGTGGGTAGAGTGCGGACAAGGTTGTGGTGTGGTTAAAAAGACACCCGTGGCTGGTTTCCGGCATTGATCCGGAAAGCCACGACTGGATTGTCCGTTCGGTGGGCGAAGCGCCCGCTATTGCGAACGACTGCACCTAGGTCGTTCGCACGCGGGTGGAAATCTACAAATATATATATATATATATATATATATATATATATATATATATATATATATATATATATATATATATATATATATATATATATCCAACCTTAGGTTCCCACCAGACTCTCCGGAATCGCAGGCCGTCGCACACTCATGACTTTGTGACGCGGCGGGTCGCAAATCGACGAAACCCCAATAACTCAACCACGTGACTTAGGGTCCTCCGTCTAATGAATACCGTTTGCCTAAAGGTCATGTGATCTAATTACCGGGGGACATGCCTCAGGAAGCACTTGCTCAAACCGGATCACCTTACCAGATCGGATGCAGCCGAGTGGAACTGCCCAGCACATACCGGTTCGAAAACAGATTCAAATAACAACCCGGCTAAACGAGTTTACGAACCATGCTGGACCAATGGAGGAAAAGACAAAAACGAGCTGGGAACATTTCTATACAAAGCAGTTATTTACAATCATGTGAGAAAAAGAATGTGGCACATTGAATGGGGTTTATTTGTATGTACAGCAGGGGATAGCAAGGAATTTGTGGGGTGCGACAAAAGGCAAGCAATCTTGCAAACGAGTTATCCCGTTATAACTTCTACAATCTTAACCTAAACTCAGAGAGGTGCTGTCACTCTCTCACTCTCTCACTCTCTCACTCTCTCACTCTCTCACTCTCTCACTCTCTCACTCTCTCACTCTCTCACTCTCTCACTCTCTCACTCTCTCACTCTCTCACTCTCTCACTCTCTCACTCTCTCACTCTCTCACTCTCTCACTCTCTCACTCTCTCACTCACACGAAGGTGGATACTTTGTGAGACCTGGAGGGGCTCCGTTCCACCTGCTGAAACCTGTCTATCGAGATGATAACCAACAACACAATACAAGACTGTAAGATGAGACAAACACAGCCACTGAGCTTGGGAAAGTGCCGTCACCTCCCACGGTACTCTGGGTACCAGCCACGTCACAACAATGGCGCTGCTTTTCTTACCATAGTTTGCGGGGCATTTCCGAAGTAGGAATTGCCTCCTCCCCATGGATGCCAACTTGTGGGGATTGTCCATGCTCTTATCCTTTTAAATGCAAAGCATCAAGTAAGGACGCAGCACGTTCCATTTTTATCCCCCGCCGCATGGCGGAAGGGGGATATTGTTGTCACCCAGGTCGTCCGGCTGTCCGTCCGTCCGTCCGGGCATCAACATTTATAGCTGTGAGTGCGATAACTCATAAACTGTTCGCCATATCGATTTGAAATTTGGGTCACACATGTAACACCTGAAAAGGAAGAACCTTATTGATTTTGGGCGTGGCCGGATCCAAGATGGCCGACTGGGGCAGCCATCTTGAAAAAAATGTTTTTTCGCCATATCGATTTGAAATTTGAGTCACACATGTACCACCTGAAAAGGAAGAATGCTATTGATTTTGGGTGTGGCCGGATCCAAGATGGCCGACTGGGGCGGCCATTTTAAAAAAAATGTTTTTTGTAATAAATGGAAAACCGCTTATCTGATTTCAATTATTTTTCAATGGCGGTTGATTTTGGGCGTGGCCAGATCCAAGATGGCCGACTGGGGTGGCCATTTTGAAAACAAGATGGCCGATGGGCGGCCATCTTGAAAAAAATGTTTTTTGTAATAAATAGAAAACCGCTTATCTGATTTCAATTATTTTTCAATGGCGGGGATATTTTAAGTCTTTGGTATGCCTCGGCTGGGGTTCAAACCACTTACTCGCCCCCCCCCCCCAATACTCCTAGCGGACGCTCTAACCATTACACCACCAAGTCTGAAAATGTTCAACTGAGCCCAAATTGGCAAAGTTCAGTAATAAGGAAGATTTATTTACCTTTGAATGGTCTCCTCTCCCACACCTTCCAATTTAACATAGTATTTGGTAATTGATTAATTAAATTCCAGCCACTCGATCAGATTCTGAAAATTGAGGCCTACTGAGCTTCCACCTGCTGTTTGTATGATGTAAACATGAAATCTCATGAGCTTTCCTTTTCTCATTGGAAGGCTGGATTGTTATTTGTGAAAATACATAAAAGCAGCTTCTACTTTATTTTGCTGCATTTTTATTTTTATTTTTATTTTTATTTTTATTTTTATAATATCGCGTACACAAACATATATGGATGGATGATCGGTCGGTCAAATGGAGCTCATTTTAATGTCCCCGTCTCTGACCTTGTCGGAGGGACGGGGGACAAAAAGTTATGGACAGGCTATGACAAAATTCGGTGGATGAGTTCGGTTGGTGACAAGAACAAGCCGATTACATTTTGGTGAAGATCCTGATCTGGATCCGGCCTATCAGTGGGATACAAAACGTAAACTGTTCAGCCTGGTGGAGGTATGCGCTCTACCGTGTGCCGTTCTAGTTTTTATTCTGTCCTCACATCTCCATCCTAACTTAAAACGGTGCCATTATTAATTTGATCTGCTTTGCACCTTAAATAACACTTGTTCTCAAGGTTAAGGCAAGTCCCGATTTTTTTTTTTTTTTTGTTTGTTGTTTGCAGACCATTCGAGCTACAGTTTTACACGAGTGCCTCAGCTGTGATGTTTCTTCTTCCACTGTGGACTTTTTCTGTATGTATTGCATCGTTTTATGGCTTGCTTTAATTTATGTTATACTATTTGACTCGGTGTATGAATTTACATTGGTGATGCCTGAAGAAAGCCATATTTTTAAAAACATTGATTTAAGACTCCAATGAAACAGAGCACCCAAATGGTACATTCGAGTGTACACAAGTTTTCATAATGACCAACTATTAAATTTCATATCTTTTTATTTTAATTTAAATGTTCCAATACAGGTGACTTTTACGACATACCACTCTATAATGCTGCAGTTTTGCATATAATCGCCTTAAGACCTGACTTGTTTTATTTGTCAATAGTAGCTCTTTAATGTATGTGGAATGATTGCCTGCTGATTCTGGATTGGCTCTGGTATCAATAAAGAAGCCATTTTCCCACGTATCTATCTATAATTCCAGCAGTGTGTGTGTGTGTGTGTGTGTGTGTGTGTGTGTGTGTGTGTGTGTGTGTGTGTGTGTGTGTGTGTGTGTGTGTGTGTGTGTGTGTGTGTGTGTGTGTGTGTGTGTGTGTGTGTGTGTGTGTGTGTGTGTGTGTCTGCAACCGCCGTTTCTCGACGACCGCTGGTCCGATCTGATTCAAACTTGCCAGGAATATTGCCGGGGCCCCGCAGATGTGCCTTTTCGAGGTTTGATATCGATCGGACAAGCGGTTCCCAAGTTAGGGCCATTTTACTGCTTTTTCAGTGTTGAAAAGGTGTATATATGGCAGCTGAAGGTGTCGATCCACCTTCTCACCTTATCATGCCAATTTTTTCCCAAATTATTAATAACCGGACGATCACCGGTCCGATCCAATTGAAACTTGCCAGGAATATTGCTGGCGACCCACAGATGTGCGTTTTCAGGGTTTGATATAAATCGGACAAGCGGTTCCCAAGTTACGGCCATTTATTTACCAAACCAATGACAAGACACGGTGCTATGACGTCATGAATGACGTCACAATTAATGTTTATGTCATTTTAAATTAAACTAAACCAACTCTTTATATTCTTCATCACATGCTCACGGCAAACAGGGATCACAACAATTTAAAGGACACAAGGAGGATTAAACATGGGATTTTAAAGATTACTCCTGGAATCTTTCATTTATACAGAAAAGTGCCGTTAAAGACAGCCGGCTAAAGAGGAATGATGATGGCAAAGAGGGGGACGGTAGAGAGGGGGGCAAGGGAGGGGCATGAGAGAGGGTTGATGAGAGAGAGGGGACGACAATTCAAGAGAGGGGGAGAGAGGAGGTGGCGAGAGAGGGGAACGGGAGAGGGGGTGCGAGAGAGGAGGGGCGAGAGAGGAGGGGCGAGAGAGGAGGGGCGAAGAGAGGGGAACGAGAGAGGAGGGGCGAGAGAGGAGGGGCGAAGAGAGGGGAGAGGGGGGGCAGATTTGCCTTTTCAAGGTTTGATATAAATCGGACAAGCGATTCCCAAGTTACAGCCCTTTTATTGCTTTTTTCAGTGTTGAAAAGGTAGACATTTGGTAGACATTTGTGAATACATTTACAGAGGGGTGAGAGAGGAGGAGCGAGAGAGGGGGAAGGGGAGAGGGGGCCGAGAGAGAGGGGGGCATCACAATTCAAGAGAGGAAGGGAGAGAGAGGGGGGCATCACAATTCAAGAGAGGGGACGGGAGAGGGGGGTGAGAGTGGTGAGGAGAGAGGAGGGGCGAGACTAGGGGGGAGAGAGGGGAGAGAGAGGGGGGGCGAAACCACGAATGACATCACAAATAATGGGTTTTTTTCACATGCAATGACATCACAAATAATGCGTCACAATCGACGCTGGGAACTGAGTATGTGCCTTTTCAAGGTTTGATATCGTTCTTCATCCGTTTCAGCTGTTTCCCAAGTTTTTCCCAAGGTTTGAAAGCAGTTTTTTCCAAAGGTTTGAATTAATTGTTCAAATTATTAATTAATCCCAAGGTTTGAATTTTCCTAAGGGAAACAGCTGTTTCCCAAGGGTTTGAAAGCTGTTTTTCCCCAAGGTTTGAATTAATTGTTGTGCTTGGTAGACATTTGTGAATACATTTAGAGAGAGGAGAGGGGAGGGAGAGGGGGGTGATAGAGAGGGGGCATCACAGTTCGGGAGGAGGGAGTGAGAGGGGTGGGAGAGAGGGGGAGAGAGGGGGTGAGAGTGGGGTGAGAGTGGGGGCGAGAGAGGAGGGGGAGCAAGAATAGGGGGGAGAGAGGGGGGACGGGAGAAAGAGAGGGGGTGTCACAAACTTCTTCCTCTTCGTTTGATATGACGTCACAATTGACGTTGGGGACCTGAGTATGTTTCCCAGGTGTTTCCCAAGTTATGGCCATTTATGATACGGTTGCTCCGATCTAATTGCAACAATGCCCCAATCCAGTCGTCGTTTACGAGAGCGAAGGAGCGAAGCTGCACAAACTGGCACGCACCTACGGGCCCGCACTAGTAAGCATTAATTGGCATAAACAAGTTAACATATATTTTGCAATGTTCATCGATTGGCATATCGAAGAAGGGCAAATTGTTTTTTTCGTTTGTTTTTTTTTGCCAGTATTATCAGAAGAGGTGCAGAAAGCTCAAATGGGTGTCAGCATTTGGACAAAAACTGGAAAAAGAGCTGCTTCTACAAAACAAATTGGTTCACATGAAGTCATGTGCTGCAGTGTGCATTTTTGTTATTACAGCGCTTGTGCTGTATACAATTGTACCGACTTTGAAATGTCCCCGGTGTCCCCTGTCCCCTCCCCCCCCCCCACGTGCCTCAACACAGCCAATGACGGCCGTCCGGTCGATGCAGTGCGTAACCTAGACGGAAATAGCGAGAATTGACGGAAATACCCACGTATTTCAATGGAAATTTGTGAAACTAATCTGTTTATATATGTGAAAACCATTTAATTTATTGCTTGACGGGAAAAAAAAACCAAGAAACGTGCCCCTCTCCTGTACGAACGAACGAAAGACGTCATTTCTGCCCACCATCGCATTTCGCGCCGAAAGACGTCATTTCCGCCCACCATCGCATTTCGCGCCGAAAGACGTCATTTCCGCCCACCATCGCATTTCGCGCTGATCGCCGAATGCTGAAAGCCAAGTTCTTCTTATGCTATCATTCTTTTGTGGCCTCCTGCCATGCTGTATCGAACGATTTCATTCCTTCTGTTATATATATATATATATATATATATATATATATATATATATATATATATATATATATATATATATATATATATATATATATATATATATATATATATATATATATATAGGTGCTTATCACAATAATAACAAGATTTTTACATTTCAAATATTAAGTACGCTTTTTAATTGTTTTTCAACTGAAAAAAGCATAAATTGCATATTTTAACATTAGTGTACTCATTTGCTTCACCACACGCGCTGTATTGAAGGATTTCACTTATTGTAAATGCAAGAGTGAACAAGAAGAGGCAATGCTTCAATCATTTCACTGTAAGGGTCCATCAACATGATGCCAGCTTGGGTGTCATGCATCGGATTTCATCTGGTCCCATCATTCCCAAATGATAAACAGGAAGCAAAGTTAATGCAGCTGTTGCTGCAAAACAAATGTCTTTGTAAATACAGGAATCATGCTTACTTCCTGGATCCTATTGCTGAATAAAGCATTTGAGGAGACTCTGCTGCAAGCAGAATTGCATGGTTTGAGACATGCCACACCAGATTACCCATTGATGACCAAGTTCAGACTGCCATGATGTTTACGGTCACGAGTACACTTGGACCGTTCTCTACATTGGAGAATTGCTTCTGATTCTCAACTGTTATCTTTTGTTCCAAATTGATTCCAGTTCTGTTCCCATTATGTTGCATATTGTGCATGTTTGTGTAATGTGTATACTGTGCACTGTATTGAAGTCTGTTGGTGATTTGTTATTGTGTGTGTGTGTGTGTGTGTGTGTGTGTGTGTGTGTGTGTGTGTGTGTGTGTGTGTGTGTGTGTGTGTGTGTGTGTGTGTGTCACAATGTAGGACGGAAGTGATAGTACTGGGAGTTTTCTATATAATTGATTACATACGCTTAACAAAACCATGCAAGAACTGAAATTTATTATTACCCCATCAAGACAGAAAATAAAAGACTAGAATCAACCAGGGGTGTTCAGTTTCCAAGCAGCTTGCTAGTGCTTGCCAAGCCAGCTGGCTATTCCTTATCAATGGTTTTGAATGGAATGCTTTCTTAAGTGCTGAAACCACTTGGCGGGTGCTCTACAAGAAACTTGGTGACTGAACACGCCCCTGGCCTCAACTGTGAAAACGAGACTTTTCTCTTGACGCCCTTCCATCACAGCTTCATGGTTCGAGAGCCGTGTTCATCCATCGTAAATTCACACCATCCCAGGTGCTACGAAAATCTCTTGGCTTCTCAAAACGACAGGCATTCACTTCCTTGCTTTTGAAAACCCTTTGGTGATGTTTCATGAGTCCAGGTTCAACATACCAAAAAACAGGAACAAATCCATGTCCTAATCGTTGCTATGACGCATTCGGCTCTCGACACCCAACAAGCAATCACAGGATCCCAAATAATGGGTAGAACATAGCAGTGAAAACTCAGGAGGGAGAAGAAGAAGTTTTTATTCCAAAGCATCATGGCTTATATTGAGCAGTCCTGGTGGGAAGGGGAAGAGGATTGTTCTCACAATCAACTAGAAGATTGACCTGTGTAAGAGACAATAGATATGCATTGATGCACGAGTATAACATCAGATCGTCAAAAATCTGACATCAAGGCCCAGAAGGACAAGTTACTGGAATTTTACACCAAGTCGGAGACAGACAAAGCTGCCAACAAGTGCCATACTCTCACAAACCAAAGATGGAGCAGCTCGATAATTTTCTGCACGAATGGTTTTCTCTCCAGCGTTCAGAGGGAGTGCCAATCTCAGGATGGATGTTAATTAACCCGAGGACACCAACGTGGGGTATGAGGTACCTGCACAAAGTGAACAGCTTTGCTACACGAGGTCACCTCGTGAGTCAGAGCTTGAGACTCCGTATACCTACAGTGCATGGGCAGAGGTCACTGAGGAAGGGTAAGTCACTCTGCTCTCTTTCCTGGTTTTATTATGAAGCATGGTCTGGGCATCTTACACCCCACATTAGTGTATACTAGTGCGGGCCCGTAGGGGTGTGCCCGTTGGTGCATGCCAGAATGTGCAGCTTCGTGCCTGCAGTATCAGGTCCCCAGCATCAATTGTGATGTCGGATCAAACAAAGAAGAAGAATTGTGACGACTCCTCTCTCTCTCGCCTCCCCCTCCTCTCTCCTCTCCTCTGTCCCCCCCTCTGTCCCCCCCTCTGTCCCCCTCCTCTGTCCCCCTCCTCTGTCCCCCTCCTCTGTCCCCCTCCTCTGTCCCCCCTCCTCTGTCCCCCTCCTCTGTCCCCCCTCCTCTCTCTCACCCCCTCTCTCCCCCTCTCTCCCCCACTCCCCTCTCTCCCCCTCTCTCCCCTCTCTCCCCCTCTCTCCCCTCTCTCCCCCTCTCTCCCCCTCTCTCCCCTCTCTCCCCCTCTCTCCCTCCTATCTCCCCTCTCTCTCCCTCCTATCTCCCCTCTCTCCCCCTCTCTCCCCCTCTCTCCCTCCTATCTCCCCCTCTCTCCCTCCTATCTCCCCCTCTCTCCCCTCTCTCCCCCTCTCTCCCCTCTCTCCCCCTCTCTCCCACTCTCTCCCCCTCCCTCCCCTCTCTCCCCTCTCTCCCTCCTCTGTCCCCCTCCTCTCTCCCTCCCCTCCTCTCTCCCTCCCCTCCTCTCTCCCTCCCCTCCTCTCTCCCTCCCTCCTCTCTCCCTCCCTCCTCTCTCCCTCCCCTCCTCTTGCCCCCCTCTCGCCTTCTCCTCTCTTGCCCCCTCCTCTCTCGCCCCTCCTCTCTCGCCCCTCCTCTCTCGCCCCTCCTCTCTCGCCCCCTCCTCTCTCGCCCCTCTCTGTAAATGTATTCACAAATGTCTACCAAGTACAACGATTAATTCCAACCTTTGGAAAAAAACAGCTTTCAAACCTTGGGAAACAGCTGTTTCCCTCGGGAAAATTCAAACCTTGGGATTAATTAATAACTTGAATAATAATCAAACTTTGGATTAAATAATTAAATAAGTTAATAATTAAAGAAGAATCAAACCTTGTGATTAATTAATTAATTCAAACCTTGGGATGAAACAGCTTTCAAACCTTGGGAAACACTTGGGAAACAGCTGAAATGGATGAGGAAGAACGATATCAAACTTTGGGGACCTGATTAGGTGTCTTTTCAGTGTCGATTGTGACGTCATACCAAACGAAGAAAAAGAATTGACATCAATCTTGCCAAAAATTAAAAAAAACATTAATTGTGACATTCGTGATGTCATAGCACCGTGTCCTGTCATTGGTTGACAGATAAATGGTCGTAACTTGGGAACCGCTTGTCCGATTGATATCAAACCTTGAAAAGGCACATCCGCGGGGCCCCTGCAATATTCCTGGCAAGGTTCAATCCGATTGGACCGGTGGTCGTCTGGTTATTAATAATTTGGGAAAAAATGTCATGAGAAGGTGAGAAGGTGGAACGACACCTTGAGCTGCCATATATGCACCTTTTCAACACTGAAAAAGCAATAGAATGGCCCTAACTTGGGAACCGCTCGTCCGATCGATATCAAACCTCGAAAAGGCACATCCGCGGTGGGGGGTCCCCGGAAAAATTCCTGGTAAGTTTCAATGAGATCAGACCTCTCCTCTCTTGCTTCTCTCTCCCCCCCCCCTCCTCTCTCCCCTCCTCTTTCCCTCTCCTCTCTCCTCCCACCTCTGTCCCCCTCCTCTCTCCCTCCCCTCTCTTGCCCCTCCTCTCGCCCTTCTCTCTCCCCTTCTCTCACCCCTCTCTCTCCCTTCTCTCACCCCTCTCTCTCCCTTCTCTCTCCCCCTCCTCTCTCCCTTCTCTTGCCCCCCTCTCACCCCTCTCTCGCCCTTCTCTCTCTACTCTCTTGCCCCCTTTCACTCCCCTCTCTCGCCCTTCTCTCTCTCCTCCTCTCTCCCTCCTCTCTCTCCCTCCTCTCTCCCTCCTCTCTCCCCCTCCTCTGTCCCCCCTCCTCTGTCCTCCCTCTCTCTCCCCCTCTCTCCCCCTCTCCCCCCTCTCCCCCTCCCCCCTCTCCTTTCTCCCCCTCCCCCTCTCCTTTCTCCCCCTTTCCCCCTCTCTCCCCCCTTTCTCCCCCCTCTCTCCCCCTCTCTCCCCCCTTTCTCCCACCCTTTCTCCCCCCTTTCTCCCCCCTTTCTCCCCCCTTTCTCCCCCCTTTCTCCCCCTTTCTCCCCCCCTTTCTCCCCCCCTCTCTCCCCCTCCCTCCTCCTCCTCTCTCTCCCTCCTCCCTCTCTCTCCCCCTCCCTTCTCTCTCCCCCTCTCTCTCCCCTCTCTCGCCCCCCTCTCTCGCCCTCTCTCGCCCCCTCTCTCGCCCCTCTCTCGCCCCCTCTCTCGCCCCCTCTCGCCCCCTCTCTCGCCCCCTCTCTCGCCCCCTCTCTCGCCCCCTCTCTCGCCCCCCTCTCTCTCCCCCTCTCTCCCCCCTCTATCCCCCCTCTCTCCCCCTCTCTCCCCCCTCTCTCTCCCCCCTCTCTCTCCCCCTCCCTCTCCCCCTCCCTCTCCCCCTCCCTCTCCCCCTCCCTCTCCCCCTCTCTCCCCCCTCTCTCTCCCCCTCCCTCTCCCCCCTCCCTCTCCCCCCTCCCTCTGCCCCCTCCCTCTGCCCCCTCCCTCTGCCCCCTCTCTGCCCCCTCTCTCTGCCCCCTCTCTCTGCCCCCTCTCTCTCTGCCCCTCTCTCTCTCTGCCCCCTCTCTCTCTGCCCCCTCTCTCTCTGCCCCTCTCTCTCTCTGCCCCTCTCTCTCTCTCTCTCTGCCCCTCTCTCTCTCTCTGCCCTCTCTCTCTCTGCCCCTCTCTCTCTCTCTGCCCTCTCTCTCTCTCTGCCCCCTCTCTCTCTGCCCCCTCTCTCTCTGTCCCCTCTCTCTCTCTGTCCCCCCTCTCTCGCCCCCCTCTCTCGCCCCCCTCTCTCGCCCCCTCTCTCGCTCTCTCTCGCCCCTCTCTCTCTCGTCTCTCTCGCCCCCCTCTCTCGCCCCCTCTCTCTCTCCTCTCCTCTCTCGCCCCCCTCTCTCGCCCCCTCTCTCTCGTCTCTCTCTCTCTCTCGCCCCCTCTCTCTCTCGCCCCTCTCTCGCCCCCCTCTCTCGCCCCCCTCTCTCGCCCCCCTCTCTCTCGCCCCCCTCTCTCTCGCCCCCCTCTCTCCCCTCTCTCGCCCCCCTCTCTCTCGCCCCTCTCTCTCGCCCCCCTCTCTCTCGCCCCCTCTCTCGCTCTCTCCCCTCTCTCTCGCCCCCTCTCTCTCGCCCCCTCTCTCTCTCGCCCCTCTCTCTCGCCCCCTCTCTCTCGCCCCCCTCTCTCTCGCCCTCTCTCTCTCGCCCCCCTCTCTCTCGCCCCCTCTCTCTCTCGCCCCCTCTCTCTCGCCCCCTCTCTCTCGCTCTCTCTCGCCCCCCTCTCTCTCGCCCCCCTCTCTCTCGCCCCTCTCTCTCTCTCGCCCCCTCTCTCTCTCGCCCCCTCTCTCTCGCCCCCTCTCTCTCGCCCCCTCTCTCTCGCCCCTCTCTCTCGCCCCTCTCTCTCGCCCCCCTCTCTCTCGCCCCCTCTCTCTCGCCCCCTCTCTCTCGCCCCTCTCTCTCGCCCCTCTCTCTCGCCCCTCTCTCGCCCCCCTCTCTGTCCCCCTCCTCTCTTCCCCCTCCTCTCTCGTCCCTCTCTCTGTAAATGTATTCACAAATGTCAACAAAGCACAACAATTAATTCCAACCTTGGGGAAAAAACAGCTTTCAAACCCTTGGGAAACAGCTGTTTCCCTCGGGAAAATTCAAACCTTGGGATTAATTAATAATTTGAATAATAATCAAACCTTGGGAGTTTGGCACATACCCAGAGAAAGGCACATACCCAGATCCCCAGTGTTGAGTGTGACGTCATACCAAATGAAGAAGAAGAATTGTGACGTCAATCCTTCAAAAAAAATTTTTTCTTAATTAAATAAACATTAATTGTGACGTCAATCCTTCAAAAAAAAAAATTAAATAAACATTGTGACGTCATTCGTGATGTCATCGCACCTTGTCCTGTCATTGCTTCACAGATACATGGCCGTAACTTGGGAACCGCTCATCCGATTGATATCAAACCTTGAAAAGGCACATCCGCGGGGCCCCGGCAATATTCCTTGCAAGTTTCAATCCGATCGGACCTGTGGTTGTCTGGTTATTAATAATTTGGGAAAAAATGGTATGATGAGGTGAGAAGGTGGAACGATACCTTCAGCTGCCATATATACACCTTTTCAACACTGAAAAAGCAATAAAATGGCCGTAACTTGGGAACCGCTCGTCCGATCGATATTAAACCTCGAAAACGCACATCCGCGGGTCCCCGGCAATATTCCTGGCAAGTTTCAATGACATCGGACCGGCGGTCGTCGAGAAACAGCGGTCACAGACAGACAAACAGACACACACACAGAGATTGCTGGAATTATAGATAGATAAGCTACCTCTTTATACACTAATGTGGGGGATAAGATGCACAGATCATGGAATATAGTGATGCATTTTATATACGATGTTTACAATTTGTGATTTCTTTACTTTTTTCAGGCAGTGATATATTTCTTCACATAACAACTTGTGCAGAGACCAGAACCTTAAAATAATACAAGATGTCGAAGAAGAGTGCGAGATGTGTATATCTTAGGGCAGCTAAGATATAGATAATGCCTATAAATAATCTTGGAATGTGCTTTCAATCACTATTTACATACTAATAAAAAAAATTTACTGAAATAATAATTGGAAAAAATTTTTTGTTTGTTTGTTTTTTTCCTTTTTGGGTATGTCATACCCCACGTTACGGATAAGTTGTTTGTGTTCTAGAGTTAAAAAGAAAAGTACCTTTATGATCAGATGGGAATCCATCGAGTCTGTAACTCCACAAAGGGTATGGAGGAAGGTTTTAGCAAGTGTTATGTTTGTTGAAGGCTCATCAAATGAGGAGGATTTTGTTCGTTTCAATACCCAAAGGAAGAAATCTAATATCAAAGAAATTCCCGTTATGGTGAGGCAAGGAAGTGACAATGATCCACTTCAAAGTTTGACTGAAATTGAAGTGTTTTGAAGTGGACCGAGATGTTGAAGTGACCCGTGTTATGACTGACTACAAAATCATTGACAGTGTTGTTAATCCACAGAAGGTAGTTGAACAAGAAGAAGAAGACTCAGAAGAAGAAAACGTTTCAACTGAACATATCATTTTGGCTTATGTTGGTGAAGGTCTTGACATGCTTGTGAAGTTTTCTGAAAGTCAGAAAGCTTACAGCACCCAGCAAATGATGTAGCTGCACCTCATACAAGAACATTTCATGAGTAAGAGGCAAGAAACAATGCAGCAGTCCGACAGCACAGAAGGAAATGGTTCAAGAAAACCTCTGGAGTTTGACAAGATGATGAGCCTGAGAAAGTGGACGTTGACACTTTATATTGTTTGGCAATAATCTTCAAAAGATTAGCTTATGTTTTACAATACAGGTATGTTATTGTTTTGCATAATTCATTGATAATTACATTTCCAAACAACTCCCAGTTTGAGAACGAGTTACGTTCCTGAACCCTGTTCTCAAAGCAAAATGGTTCTCAAACCGGAACACACTATAATTTGATTGAAACAAACATATATAACACCATATTAATTGGTAAAACGAAATGATGTAAATTGTCATGGAGAAATGAAAATCATAAAGAGTGGAGTGAAATTATTAAAGTAAATATCAAGTAAGTACAGCACAATAATACATACATATGGACATAAAACAGTACAAAGGCACTTGATAAATCAAAATGTGCATCAGTCAGCCAATCATACGGATGGAAATGACGTTCTTTGTAGCAGACGTTCTCAAACCAAATGTTCTTAAACCGAGAGTTGTCTGTATACTGTACTGTATTGGTTATTATTTAATATATTTTTTCACAGGCAAAGTATAACAAGTTGCTATTTGTACCATTCTATGTACCATTTTGATTACCAGCATATTTGATTAACTGGCAGGGATAAAGTCCCATGCACGCTGGATAACACAGCTTTTACTGTGGCATGATATCTCAAAAAGTTATGAACTGATTCGGACGAAACTTGGTGGACATGTTGGGTTGGGGAGGTGATGAGAACAAGCCGTTCAGATTTTGGTTCAGGTCCGGCTGCAGATCTGGCCTATCAGTGGGATGCAAAACGTAAACTATTCAGCCTGGTGGAGGTATGCGCTCTACTGCGTGCCATTATACTTTAACCTGTTTTTACATCATTTCATGTGTATGAGGGTGTGTGCATTTTCAAGGGTTTTATAAGTACAGGGAAAGAATTTCAATGCTGTTTCGATTTTGCTTTTTAATGAAGGCATTTAAGGAGACTTTTAATGAAGGCATTTGAGGAGACTCAGCTGTGACCACAGTGTCAAACTGAGCATTGAAATCATACATCATTGGTAACTTCGAGTTTTGAAAATACCTTTTCAAATTAAATCAAAGGAAGAAATCTATATATATATATATATATATATATATATATATATATATATATATATATATATATATATATATATATATATATATATATATATATATATTTTCTAATCTACATACATGAAAATGTACAGATGTGATGACAACATATGGGAGGCTCAAACCTCTGTCATAAATTCTGCTTTTCCTACTTTCCTTCCCCCCCCCACCCCCCCCTTTTCTATCTCTGCCCACTCACCATCTCCTACCCCAAAACATTGCCCTAGTCTTTCTCCTGGCTTCAGTTTGACCTCCATGGAGACATGGCTTGGCTCCTTGCTGCTGATGGAGCCCTGTTTCACTTTCAAAGTGTTTCTGCCTTCGCTCTCATGGGCAGAATCTCACCTGTAACATTCAGGTAGTACAGAGCAAATGCCATTGCATAAAATAATTTGGTGTTTGTTGTAATTATTTCAAAAAAAACAATCATTTGATTCGTTTACACATTTAAATTTTATTGAATTAATGATATGTTTGTGGGGTTCAGGGTAGTTAAAGTGTAAGGTTAAGTGTAAGGGTAGTTTTTTCTTTTTCTTTTTTTTAATGTTTTCGTGTTGTCCGTCTGTCCTTCTGTGATCAATTTTTGTCCACATGATTTCAACCATACGGTAATCCCTCACTTTGTGGAAGGGTTACATTCTGCAAATTCCTTCTGTAAGGTGAATTTCTGTAAATCGAAACCAATTTTCCCATACACTGCATTCCCATTATATAAGTGGAGATGGGTTTCTACGGAACAAAATCTTAACTCTAGGATGTAACAAATACACTTAATACGGCAACAAACTTGATTACAATACTCTGTACATTACATTAAACTCTTACTTATTACTGTAATACTGTGTATGTATACTATAATGGAGATCAAATAATACAAGTGATGTGCAACTTCAGTCAGGCTACGTGGAAGAGGTAATAGCTGGAGGCAGCTGCGAGAACCAGTGCCGAGAGGCAGTGCTTTTGACGTTGCAGTACATTAAACTATTTTGCTTGTTGAGTTTAATATAACATAAAACATAAACTGTTACACTGAGCAAAAAGAAAATGATCGTTTGACTGACAATGATGATGTGTGTGGTGCCTGAGGGGAGGGAGGAGGTGAGTGCTGAGTGGTGGTGAACTGTGGGGTGTCACATCAGCACTGGTTGCTTCGCCCATTGTCTTGACGTTGTGCAGTCCATAGCGTTTCTTGAAATGTTCACACCATCCTTTACCAGCGAGGAACTGTTCTGGCTGTGAGCTGTCACTTTTTTTCTTTCACTAAATCACAGTGGAGGCTCTTTGTCTTTTTGGTGGATGCTCCACTCAAACCATCCATGCATCATTTTACAGCGAGGGCAGCCACACATCCAATAACATTTAAGAATGTGAAAAAGTGAAACTTTAAAATTATTTACTTCACGGATCATAGGTCAGGTCAGGTATGGGAGCATGCTCCAGAGCAGCGCGTTACTGCGTCCACTTTCCGCCAGTACTCCAGGGGCCTCCGTCTGGCCATCCCCCAGGCAGATGCCTGGCCCATCCCCATCTCCTTGAGATGCCGATTAACCTGCCGCAACCACAAGGTACGTGGTCGGCCCATTGGCCTCCTCCACTCACGAGACTCCCTCGCTGAGAGAATCTGGTGAGCAGCATCAGCATCAGGAAAACGAGCCACATGTCCATACAGCCGCAGCTGCGCTCATGGACTATGCAGGTAACAAATCTCATTTGAGTCTCTCAGAAACCGCTCGTCGGACACAAAGTCCGACCAGCGATAGCCAAGGATTCTCCGAAGAGACCTGGTACTCGAGGAATTAAGTCGTCATCTCAGATCCTTGCTCAGAGTCCAAGACTGGAAGCACCAAGGACCTGAAGACTCGGACTTTCGTCCTCCCGCACCGGTACCAGCAGCGCCACACCCCATTATCCAGTGAATCCATGACTCCCCAGGCCTGACCCAGACGTCTATTGACCTCTGACTCACAGCCGGCAGAGACATGAATATCACTGCCAAGGTAGGTGAATCTCTCCACGACCTCAACATCCTCACCACAAACATGTACAAACAGGATAGCAGTATCCAAGACGTCATTGAAAGCCTGAATCTTAGTTTTTGATACAGGAAACCTGTAATCAGAGCGGTTCCGACTCCTCATTCAGCACTTCGAGGGCCCCCAAAAGGATATCTGGAGTCTCCGCAAGGATGACTGCATCATCTGTGAAATCAAGGTCAGAGATCTTGACATTCCCCAACGATGCATTGCAGCTTGATCCCTCCGACATCCTCCCCAGAATCCAGTCCATACAAGTGCTGGAAAGTGTGGGGGCCAGTACACACCCCTGACGAACTCCAGTAACAACTGGAAATAAGTCAGAGATGGTATCACCATATTTCACAACACTCTCAGTACCAGAGTATAATTGAGACATCAGATTGATCAGTTTTGGTGGCACCCCACAAGGACTAAGAATCCTCCAGAGGGCATCCCAATTCACTGAATCAAACGCATTACAGAGATCAACATAGGCTGCAAGTAGCCCCTGCCGAAACTCTCGTCTGCTTTCGGTGAGGACCCGAAGAGCAAGGATGCGGTCAATCGTTGACCCCTTTGGTGTAAAGCCTGACTGCTCTGGACGCTGGTGCTCAAGCAGATGGTGGCGAACCCCATCAATAATTATCCTCGCAAAGACCTTGCCCGGCACTGAGAGCAACGTCACCCGTCGGTAGTTGTTGCAGTCTTGGCGATCACCCTTTCCTTTCCAGAGAGGGACAAGGCCCCTCTTCCAATCAGTTGCGATGACGCCTGTGTTCTAGGCAGAGCACATGACTGCATGCAACGACACGAGCGCAGCATTTCCACCAGCCTTGAAAGTTCAGCATGGATGCCAGAGATCCAAAGAGCTGAACCCCATTTCAACCGGTTCACCGCAACCTGTGTTTCCACAAACAAAGGTGGACCACAGTTGATTGGAGGGTCAGAAATACAGATTGTAACACCCCTGACATCCAACTCAACAGCTGATGGATCAGCCTGGTACAGCCACTCAAAGTAACCAGCCCAGAGGGCCTTCACTTTGGACTCCTCTGTTAAGAGCCCACCACCCTTTGCTCTAACTCCAGTACACTGAGGGATGGGTTTGGAGGAACGCAATGCGCGAATTCCCCTGGAAGCAGGACGAGAATCACTTGACTACAGGTGATGCTCTACCCCCTCTCAGATTCCAAGAAACATACCCCTCCTTGTCCACCCTTGGTGCACGTTCAGTTTACGCCTCACCTCACTGAACAGCTCTACCATTCAGCTTGGCTCTGCGACTCTGGTCAATGGTATCCAGTGTCCCTTGAGAGACAAAATTCTTCTTCGCCCTGAGTTCCAAGACATTCCCCGGCAATATCAATTACGGTGGTCCTCGATCAAAATTACTCAAAAAATAAGGGTTTCGTCGACTCCCCTGATTTACGACAAAGTGACCTTGACCTTTGACCTTGACCTTCAAAATTTTGTGCACTGAAAGGAACCTCTATAGGCCTCTCATATGCGAAGTTACAAAAATTTCCGTTGATAACTGTGCTCTGCAGAGTGATTTATACATGATTACAGACCAAAAAAAAAAAAAAACGTATGAAGGTCAAGGCCAATCGCCACCAAAAATTAATCAGCTGAGCGCCAGACCATGAACTATATTCCCATGAAGTTTGAAGACGATCCGATCAAAATTACTCAAAAAATAAGGGTTTCGTCGACTCCCCTGATTTACGACAGTGACCTTGACCTTTGACCTTGACCTTCAAAATTGTATGCGCTGAAAGGGACCTCTATAGGCCTCTGATATTCGAAGTTACAAAAATTTCCAATGACAACTGTGCTCTGCAGAGTGATTTATACGTGATTACAGACCAAAAAAAAATAAAAAAAAACATATGAAGGTCAAGGCCAATCGCCACCAACAATTAATCAGCTGAGCGCCAGACCATGAACTATATTCCCATGAAGTTTGAAGACGATCCGATCAAAATTACTCAAAAAATAAGGGTTTCGTCGACTCCCCTGATTTGCGACAAAGTGACCTTGACCTTTGACCTTGACCTTCAAAAGTTTGTGCACTGAAAGGGACCTCTATAGGCCTCTCATATGCGAAGTTACAAAAATTTCCGTTGATAACTGTGCTCTGCAGAGTGATTTATATGTGATTGCAGACAAAAAAATAAAAATAACAAAGAAACAAACATATGAAGGTCAAGGCCAATCACCACCAAAAATTAATCAGCTGAGCGCCAGACCATGAACTATATTCCCATGAAGTTTGAAGACGATCCAATCAAAATTACTCAAAAAATAAGGGTTTCGTCGACTCCCCTGATTTGCGACAGTGACCTTGACCTTTGACCTTGACCTTCAAAATTGTATGCGCTGAAAGGGACCTCTATAGGCCTCTGATATGCGAAGTTACAAAAATTTCCAATGACAACTGTGCTCTGCAGAATTTTTTATACGTGATTACAGAGAAAAAAAAAAAAAAAAAAAAAAAAAACATACAAGCTGACTAACATATCTTGCAAAACTTCGTTTTGGCAAGATAAAAAAACATACAAGCTGACCAACATATCTTGCAAAAACTTCGTTTTGGCAAGATAACAAACAAACAGAAGGGTGAAAACGGTAACCTCCATCCATCTTCGAAGATGGCAGAGGTTAACAAGGTTCCACCAGGTTTTAGAAGAAGACATGTTTGAAAATTCAATCTTGAGGTTGGTCAGATGTTGGTTTCTGGCTCTCCTGAGAGTGGGGACACACTTGTTGCAAGCTTTGGGGAATTATCTGTGGTTTCCTTTCGTCAGATTTGCCTTTTAGAAAGAGAAGGAAAGTTGTTTCAAGGCAACTGCCTCACCACAGTGTTCAGTGTACCATGGGTGGGAGGAAGAAGATAACTGAAGACAAGATGGCATGTATCTCTGCATAAGAGAGAGTAGGTTTCTGTTGAATAATTTCCAGGTTGAGTTAACATCAGTTGCTGCAGATCTAGGAGACCAGTCCTGAAAAAAAGGTGGCAGGTTGCAGTCCCTACCAGTCTACCTGGAGTTAACTGCCAGACTCGCCGGCGATGTTGCAGCTCTCTGAGAATAGCTAAGGAGATGTTGACTGTCACAATTACATGATCAGGTGAAGCAATTGCAGCAGAGGAAGAGCAGGAAACGATATCAGAGAAGTTGGTCATCACCAAGTACAGAGGGGAGGATTTGCCATTGGCCCATATAGTCCAGGTCAGAGTTCACAGATTGAGTTGGGCAAATGGAGTCACAGAAGTCATTTGCTGAATTACCATGGTTGGTGAGAAAGGTACCATCATCATCCAATTGGTATGGTGACAATTGAAATTGCCACCCATGAGGAAGAGAGAGAGTAGAGCTGAATGGTTAAAATTGGGGCAATGTTGGTTGAGAGGGATATTTAAATGGAGTCGTTCCAATTCAGAAGACAGTCCAACACACAGATAAACAAGAGGTGGTAATGGAGGGTAAGTCGCAGTCAAAGGTATTCTTGGGAGTTGGGAGGTGTAAGAGCAGAGCAGTCAACAATTGTGAGAAATGGAGTTTTTTGATGTAAATTGCAAAGCTTCCACCAGAACAGGGTTCAGGATTATTAATCCAGAGGAATCAATCGCGAGGGAGAGGCACTACAGAGACAGGGACATCCTGTGTGAGATAGGATTCTGTTAAACAGATGTTTGGTTTATTAGCAGAAGCCTGTATTAAAAGATGAGGTTGGAGTGGTGGTCTCAGATGTTTGAGGTCCACAGAGGTAGGGATGGGAGGATGTGTTATGGGCAGGGTGTTGGCATGTGGAAAGTGGCTGCTGGAACTAGAACAGGGTGTGGAGTGGGTTGAAGGGAAGAGCTGGGAGGAATGCGAGGGAATCTGAGAGGGATTGGGAATTGGGTGAGGTTGGAGGGGAAGGTGAGGGTGGAGGGGAAGGTGAGGGTGTGAGGCAAGGGGGAATCTGAGAGGGGGTGAAGGGGAAGCTAAGATTGGGTGTGGGAGCAGTGGAAGTGATGATGAGGTGGGGAACAGGCGGAGCGAGGGGAAAATTGGGAGTTGGCTTGGGGAGGCGTAAGATGTGAGGAGGTGTGGGAAGAAGAAAATTGAAGGGGCTGCAGAATGGGGGGGGGGACATAAAATGGAGGGATGCTGAAGACGAGGGCTTGGAGAAGGGATGGCATTTGGAGGACACGGCATATAGGAGATTATTGGGAAAGGGTATTGCAATAAAGTGGTTTGACATCATCAATAGACTTGAAGGGGAATTTATAGTCCTGTGCAGCCAACCTCTGCAAACTGGACTTCTCAAGATTCCCAATCTGGAAATACTAAGGAAGACATTATGGGAGAGGTGGAATGAATGGTTGGTGAAGGCACGGAGGAAACTGGTGCTGTAGGTACGGGGGTACAATCGATGGACTGTGGAATGATCATTCAAGAGTGGGATAGGTTTGGGGGTATGAGCATTTAGAAGTGAGATAGGTTTGAGAAATCAGCCTCAAGAGAAGAAGATGAATTGATCCTGATGAAGAAGAAAAATGTGGGGTGTTCCTGACAGAGGGATAATGAAAGTGAAGCATTTTAAAATGGATGTATCCTTAGCATGGACCCTGTACTCACATAGGATAGTTAATTACCCTTGCCAGAGGAGAGGGTATTGCATGTGGGTTTGTCCGTTTGTTTGTCCGCACAGAACATGAGTGTTTTTCTCTGCAACCGCTTCTCACATTGAGATAATATTTTCACCATAGGAGCGACTACTCATGTAGAACGTTTTCATAATTATCACGTCATAGGTCACAAGATGTGGCAGTCATGTTGGAAAAAAAGGCAAAACTTTGGACCTCTGTATCTCTGAAACCATACCAAGGAAAAAATTGAAACTTCACACACAGCAAGTACTCCACATGGGGAATGTGATTTTCTTTTTCTTCTGATGTCATAGGTGCCTTTGGTATTACATGATTGCATACTTAGAACGTTGCATCTGATCAGTAGGAAAATAGGGGGTCATCTTGGGATAAATTGGTCCACAGAAAAAAAAATGATGATATCATTGGTCACATGGTTCGGCAGCCATGTATATTGTTACGGCTGTGGAAATTCGCATTACACCATGAAGGGCCCGTAGGTGAGATATCTCTAAGTACATGTGTAGTTAGCCCCAAATCAATTGTCTCGAGGGAATTTATGTGATTCATTCGGGCTGCGACGCTTTGAAATATCCGTTTTTCTGTTCTATCTTTATTTTGAACCAACCACGTCTCAACCGCCATCACACAACAACCACCTTAATCACCACGCCAGCCATCGTCACCAACTACAACCACGCTCCAACCCTCAGACAACAACAACGCCAACAACCATGACCTTTACCTTCACAACTCAATCCCGCAAACATCGCATCACCGTCATTCCCAAACGGCACCATAACCATCAAACCACCACCGATAAACCCTCCACCACCCTCACCTCTCTCCTACGGCCATTCCCGCACCACCTGTGAACACTGAGCGCCGGGCTGTCTTGGGCTCGTTCAGCGATACGCACCGAGCCGCGAGCGCAAAATAGCGGCCTTTCCGAAGGAGAATTCGGATCAGGAACGCAACACGCCCACTTCTGATCCGTCCAATGAGCAAGCGCGGAGCGGCTTGGCCCCGCCTCCAGGCGCGTCTGTGTGAAATCGATATATGCAAATTCTAGGATCAGGGGAGGTTTTTTTTTTTTTTTTTTTTTTTTTTTTTGTATACCTTGGTCGAGGCTCGTATGAGAGCTAACACACAACTCACAGCAAGGAGGCATGAGACAAGAGGGGCAGGAGTGGAAGGGACAAAACAGTGGGGAACAGACACATTAGGTGAACTGTGGAAGGGAGAGGGATGGGGATGGGACGGGGAACATGGCGAAGAGAAGATGGACATTTCAGGGACTTTCAGGAAGGAAAGTAGGAGAAATGAAGGAAGTGGGCTTGGGTAGATTATCGGGGGTAGAAAAGATCGAGGATTTGGATGGGGGAAGATAAGAGGTGGTGGTGAACAGCTGTTTTGAAAGCCTGGAGGGAAGAATGGGAAAGAATAGAGTGAGGAAGTTTATTCCAAAGGCGGGAAAAAAGAGGAATGAAAGGGTGAAGATGAGCAGTGATTCGTGATTTTGGTAGTTTTACCAGAAGGGGGTTGTTGGCGGACCTTGAGCGCCCTGTGGAAATGTGGTGGGGACAAATCGCAGAGAGAGCAGGGGGGCAAGGCTGGAGAGGAGTCGGTAGAAGACAGAAAGACCACCGACCAACCTGCGGTGATTGAGTGAGAGGCCCAAAGACTCAGCTTCATTGCGGGAGATGCCGATGATCTTAAATGCCCTGGTTTCGACAGCGTGAAGCCGAGAAAGGTGGGAGGCAGGAGCACCAGCCCAGAGGGGAGAGCAGTACTCCATCAGGCTACGGACAAAAGCTTTGTAAGTGGTCAGGAGCTCAAGAGGGCCGAGGAAGGACTTAGCACGACGGAGGATTCCCAGTCGGCGACTGGCTTTTGAGGCGAGGTTGGAAATGTGACTTTCCCAGGAAAGGTCATGGCAGATAGTGAGACCTAGAAGCTTGAAAGAAAAGACTTCTTCCAGAGGATTGTTGAGAAAGTGGATGGGGGGTTTTGTAAACGGTCCTTTCGAAGAGACATAGTGAGAGTGTGAGATTTGTCTGGATTGAAAGACATGTTCCACGTGTTGGACCAGTTTGTGATTTTATCCAGATCTGCAGTGAGTGAAGAAGCTGCTGCTTGCCGGTCTGAGGGATGACAGATGGTACGGCAGAGGGTGGAGTCGTCGGCAAAGAGAAATAGAGGATTTTCCAGAGAGTCCGAGAGATCATTGATGAAAACCAGAAAAAGAACAGGGCCCAGAACGCTACCTTGAGGAACTCCAGCCTGCACAGGAAGAGGGGATGAAAGAACTCCATTTAGGGCCACACGTTGACTGCGACAGGAGAGGAAGTCTGCGAGCCATGAGTGGAGATGGCCTTGAATACCATGGGAAGAGAGTTTGGTGAGTAGTGCAGGGTGCCAGACTGTGTCAAAAGCACGTGATATGTCCAGGGATACGGCTCGGATTTCCTGTCTGGCATTGAGGACCTCCATCCATTGATGGGAGAGCAGAAGCAGCATATCCAGGGTAGAGTGACCTGGTCTGAAACCAAATTGATGATTGGAAATCAAGCCATTGGAGAAGAGGAAGGATTTCATATCTGAGGCGATGATGGATTCCATCACCTTGCTGATGATTGGGAGAAGGCTGATTGGTCTGTAGTTATAGGGATCTGTTTTTGCACCTTTTTTATGCAGGGCAGTGATGTTAGCAGATTTCCAAGCAGATGGCAGATGACCCTGGGCAAATGAGAGGGCGAATAGAACAGAGAGAGGGTGAGCAAGAGCAGAAGAGCAGGCTTTGAGGACACGTGGGCTGATGCCGTCTGGACCGGTTGCAGAATCTGACTCGAGGTTTGAAAGCAAGCTCTCCACCTTGTCAGGAGAAAAGGATACAGAGTCCAGGGACAGTTGGGTGCGACTGGGTAAAGTGGGTAGAGATAGTGATGGGTTTAGGACACAAGATTTAGCTGCAAACACCGAGTTTAGACATTCAGCTTTATCACGTGTGGAATCAGCAGTGCGGCCATTTGAGGTAAGGGAGGGGATGGAGGGGGAACATACACCAGAAACAGATTTGATTAAACGCCACCAGGATTTTGAGGAGGGAGAGAGGTATGAGAGTTCAGACTTGAGATGAGAAAGATGTTGTTTTCTGGCTCTCCTGAGGGTAGATACACACTTGTTCCGAGCTTTGTGGAAAGAACTGAGATTGCCCTCAGTTGGGTTTGCTTTCCATGAGGCAAAGGCAAGTTGTTTCAGGACAACTGACTCGCCACAAGCTTCAGTAAACCAAGGGCGGGAGGAAGGGTAAGACAACTGAACACGAGAGGGGATAAATCTGTGCATGAGGGAGAGCAAGTTTCTTTGAAAGAATTCCCAGGATGAGTTGATGTTTGAGAAAGTAGAGATAGGAGACCAGTCTGTAAGTTTGATGGCTGCTCGGAGACCCTGCCAGTCGGCTTGAGTGAAATGCCAGACTCGACGGCGGTGAGGTGGTTCTCTGATAACAGCCAGAGAGATGTCCACTTTAACAAGGACGTGGTCAGAAGAACCAATTGGAGCGAAGGAAGAGCAGCAGATATTGTCAGGAAAATTTGTCAAAATCAGATCCAGAAGAGATGGAGTACCATTGGTTGAGATCCGGGTCGGGAAGTTGACCGATTGAGTCAGTCCCAATGAGTCGCAGAAAGCTTTTGCTGAGGTGCCATGGCAGGTGAGAGAGGTACCCACACCTAGCCAACTGGCGTGATGACAATTGAAGTCACCACATAAGAGGAAGAGAGAGTTTGGATGAGAAGATAGAAGATGGTGCATGTTTTCGGATAGTGAGATGTAGATGGAGTCATCACTGTTCGGTGGACGGTACAGTACACATATAAACATGAGGTGGGAGTGGAGGGGAAGCCGAAGCCAGAGGTATTCCTGGGGGTGTGGGGGAGTGAGAGCAGTGCATGGAGAGTGAGGAATAGAGTCTTTGATGAAGAGAGCAACACCTCCACCAGGACGAGGCTCAGGTCTGTCATACCGTAAGAGGGAGTAGCCAGGGAGAGATACTTGGGAGTCAGACACGTCTTGGGAGAGGAAAGTTTCTGTTAGGCAGATAATGTCTGGTTTGTCAGTGGCAACCTGTATGGAAAGATCTGAAAGGTTTGAGCGAAGGCCCCGGATATTTGAGGTCCACACTTTTAATGAAGAGGAAGGGGAGGAGGCTTTGGGTGCAGGAGGTGGAGGGGGAGGGGGAGGGTCGGACAAGGGACGAGGGGGGCAGGTAAGGAGGGTTGCTGAAGGAGTGTGGGGTATTGCAGATCAGCGAGGGGAGGGGGCCGAATGAGGAGAAAAGGCTCTGTGGTGCGGGGGGAGAGGGGGGACAAGAGACAAGGAAGAAGGCAGTTGAGGATTTGAGGAGGTGGAGTGAAGAGATGGAGGTGAGAGGGCAGTGGAGGGAGGCAGGTTGGTGGATGAGAGGGGGGCAACTTTGAGAAGGAAGAGTGAGGGGGATGAAAGGTGGGAGAAAGGTGAGGGGGGATTTTTGAGAGAGGTGAGAGGGAGGCTTGGAGGGAAGAGTGGGATGGTTGCTTTGAGAGTGAGAGTGAGGGGTGAGGGGGGTGAGTTGGCACTGAATTTGGAAAAAAAGAATGGTTGATGGAAAGCGAGCATCCATGGCAAACTGTGGTTTTTAAAAGTTTTAGGTCAGAGATGCGATTTAACACAATTCTTGAAGGGTGCAATGAAGGCGAATTCAGAGCATGGAGAGAAGAAGCGCTGTAATAGTTGGATTTTTTAGGCAAGGAATGAAGGAGAGCTCGAAATGAGAGCAGTCTGTTAAAATAGCAGAAGAGTAGTGCATTGTGAAACAGTAGAGTACCACATGTGTGAGAGAGGAAGATGAAGCATTATAAGATCGTTTTTGTTGTTAAAAATAATGTATGAGAGAGTTCAACAGATTAGGTCATGGAAGTGTAAAAAAAAAAAAAAAATAAAAAAAAAATCGAGGAAGAAGACGAGGAGGAAGTTAAGAGGAAGAAGAAGAAGCAGAATCGGGAGAAGGGGAGAAGGTGAGCGTGTTGTTGTTGGGTGTATATATATATATATATAAATATATATTTTTTTTGTTGTTAATATTAATATATGAGAGAGTTCAACATTAGGTCATGGAAGTGTAAAAAAAAAAAAAATAAAAAATAAAAAAAAAAATCGAGGAAGAAGACGAGGAGGAAGTTAAGAGGAAGAAGAAGAAGCAGAATCGGGAGAAGGTGAGCGTGTTGTTGTTGTAGGTTTTTTTTTTTTTTTTCAGATAAGAAAGAGATTAGTTGGGAGAATGGGGGATGTTTGGTTCACGCCCACTTTTCCTCCGTCCAATGGGCGAGCGTGGCTCCGGCCCCGAGGTCATCCTGATCCGGATATTTGCATATTGTTTTCTCCTGCAGGCCTATAAAACGGCGAGCGCAAGGCGAATCGTGGCAGAGTGTGGCAGTAGCAGTGTGTGTCGGCAGGGCAGAATGAGTCGAGTCATCGGTGTGGCAGCGAGTCGGGTTCTGCAGTCGGCTGAGGAGAGTTGCGGGAAGAGGCAAAGGAGCTCGGGTCCGAGGCGAGAAGGACGGCGGTCGGCGACGAGGTCGCGGTGTGAGATCGCTCGTCGCGGGACCCAAGCCAGCCAGCCATTCTCCTCCCCCAGGGCATCAACAATTCCCCCTTTCCCCTGTGCTGAGATAGTGCAAAATGGGGGCCCCGTTCCCACCCCACTCCAAACGTCGTGCCAACGAAACCCGCCAAGGAGCACGGAGTCGGGGCACAGCCACGCGGCCACATCTGCGGCTCGTCCGCCAAACGCGTCACGAGCACGCGGGCAGGACCCCCCCCCCCCGGTCTCGCGAACCTGGCCGCTCCTCCAGGTCACGCGCACATATTGGCCTCCAGGCATGTCTGCCCCCTTGTCTATGAGGGTGGCTTCTTTCCTTTGCTTTTGAGTAAATGTGTGTTGGCGCCATCTGTAAAGTAGAATTGTATAAGTGTTGCCGTGTGTACGCGTAATCGGTAGTAACTCTGCGTCATTGTTTCTTTTGTTTTAACTGCTATATGTGCATTTTGACTGTTTGGCTGTATATGTGTGCTTTCCGTGTGTCGCGTAATAAATGTGCACTTTGTGAACTGTTTTCCCGTTTCGCTTCGTCTTTTCTTTATTGACCCTCCATCCTGCTTCACGTAAAGGGTTCGTAGTGGGCTTAATACGCCCGGTAATTAATCTGAACCGTCCAGGTCGGCGATAACACCGCTCGGTTATCCCGATAGCATGGAACGGGCCGCCCAAGCGGCCCGTGTCCGGAGTCGACATGCGGCGAGGTGCGATCGCCCGGTCGACCATTCGCGCAGGTACTTAGGTAGATCGAATTTGGCGAGCGATCCTATCCTGCGCGGGTGGGCAATTGGCACGGTCGTGGTGGGGTTAAACCCCCACTCGTGACTAGCTCCCGGCGTTGTTCCGAGAGGGTCACGACAGAATTGTCCGTCCGGTGGGCGACGTGCCGCGATTCGAGTCGCGTGGCCGTCCGCACGCCGGCGGGCGCAAATTCGCAACAATATATTTTTTTAAACCTTCAAAATTCTTGTTCTCTGAAACAGCTGAACAGATCGAGGCAAAACTATATCTGTATGACTGCCTATCAATGAGGATCAAAATGTTCACACATATGACATCATATGTCGCACGGTTTGGCAGCCATATTGGATTTACCATAAAACCTATAAAAAATCCTCTCCAGAACGGCTGGACAGATCGAGAGGAAACTTTTACGTAACCTACCTACGAGAGGTAACACTCACGTATTGTTGCGAATCTGGAAGCCATGAGCACTCAACATACAGGTCCTATAGAACAGTTATATCGGTAAGTATGTGTTTTTTTAATTTGGGTCCCCGTCACTCGTTTAATGGGTGAATAAATGTACATACGCTGCGAGTTATTTTGATAGTTAGGATTTTTACATCACTCACAACAACAACTACGGCTACTACATCTACAACGACAACAACAACAACAACAACATATTCGCTCTCACAGTGACAACCCTCTGCTCCTGGCATTCTCCGCATGCTCGCTGATATGCGGGCATGTTCGGAATTCGTTTGGGGATGGAATTCCGTTCCCAAATATGGTCATGAACCTGTTCGCTTGGCTGCGTGCCAAATAAGGGAATGCGTCGTGTCCCACCCAATGAGAGCGGGCCACGAATAGCGAACCGCGCCCGAGAGTGACAAAAGGAACGGAGAGCAAATAATCGGGAGGATCTGCTCGAGCGGGTAGGAAAGGATCTGCACCCCATCTTCACCAGCGCATGTTCTGGTTCCCGGCTGATCCCGTCGCCGGCGTGCTCTGGTTCCCGGGTCATCTCGTCACTAGTGTGGCCTGTGTCGGCTGCCCTTGGTCCGTTCGTGCCGACTGGCGCTCTGGGAACGTGTCGCCGTCGAGCCGCGCGCTCTCGGCCAGGTAGCCGGCCACTTTCTCATCCCTCAGCCCGACTTTCCTCTGAGCTGAAGGGATAATAAAGACCATTTTGGGTCCGTTTCTTTTGGGTGTGCATCTGTCTGTGGGCCCGTCTTTAAGTAGGAATTGTTCAAGTGCTTGTGTGTGAATTTGCATTCTCTAGTGTGAATTTGCAATCTCTGTCAAGGAGATTTAACTTGGACCGGTTGGGGGAAATATTAATGGAAATAAGAAGAGATGCGCTACGAATACAAAGCCAAATTGATGAGAATGCGTCGCGTACGGGGCCTGTTCGGAATTTAGCGAATGGCCCTCGCGCGCGCGTCTTCGTGGCGGGTATCCGGCACGGAAACGCTCCGCGCGGGATTAAACAAGACCGTCGCGCGGGATTCAACAAGACCGTCGCGCGGGATTCAACAAGACCGTCGCGCGGACGGTTAAAATGTAGACAAGTACGGAATTAATTTGGAACGGAGGGGTCCCCATGCGAGCGCGTGTGCGAGGCATCACTTGCTGAGCGCAGTGTGTTCCTTTCGCGGAATGCGCGGAGCGAGTTCCCGGGACGACGCGCTCGAGCAGGCCTGCACGGCAAGCCGTACAGTTTCCGTGGGCGAGTGACGTCACCGGGGATTTCCCAGCGCGAGTTGCGGGTGAGCTGCATACGTTGGCTCGCATGGGGAATCCCTCAGAAGCAAGTGCTCGGTGCGATTGGCAGGGTGACATCATGGCTGCACGGATCAGCCATCGGAAGGGCCGTTATTATCGCCCATAGGGACGAGCGAGGGAGCCGTTGACTGCCTTGGCGGTGCAAAAAAATAAAATAAAAATGCCGCGCTCCAAGTACACGGCCCGGCAGAGATATGGCAAGCATCCTGTTTGCGGGAAGGGTTTAGCATTAGAAAGACCGGCCTCATAGGGGCCTGAGCTGTCCTCCATGGGGTCCGTGGACTAGTTAGTGGGAATTTAGGTTAGATTTAGAATGGATAATGAATTTTGAAAGACATGGACAGACATGGAATGTGTAGTGGGGACGTAGCTTAGCTGCGTAGATTAAATGGAACGTGCATTAGTTTAAGGGATGACGAGGGAGCATGAGTTAGTTTGGGGAATTTAGTTAGCAGAATGGCAGTGTTGGAATTTTGGTGTGAAAAGAAAATGTGTACAATGAATGAATGTGGGACAGCGGGCCCAAGAGTGAATGGAGTGAATGTGGGACAGCGGGCCCAAGAGTGAATGGAGTGAATGTGGAATGCATGGTGCGAATGACTGAGTGGGGGGATTTAGTAGTTAGGATTTTTACATCACTCACAACAACAACGCCATCTTCGCTCTCACAGCGACAACCCTCTGCTCATGGCATTCTCCACGCGCTCGCTGGTATGTCGGCGTGTTCGGAATTCATTCGGAGATGGAATTCCATTCCCAAATATGGTCATGAACTGGTTCGCTTGGCTGCGCGCCAAATAAGGGAATGGGTCGTGTCCCACCCAATGAGAGCGTGCCGCGATGAGCGGACTGAATTCCATTCCCAAATATGGTAATGAACCGGTTCGCTTGGCTGCCCGCCAAATAAGGGAATGCGTCGTGTCCTACCCAATGAGAACCGGGCCACGATGAGCAAACCGCGCCCGAGAGCGACAAAAGGAATGGAAAGCAAATAATCGGGAGGATCTGCTCGAGCGGGTAGGAAAGGATCTGCGCCCCGTCTTCACCAGCGCGTGTTCTGGTTCCTGGCTGATCCTGGTGTCAGCGTGCTCTGATTCCTGGGTCATCTTGTCGCTGGTGTGGCCTGCATCGGCTGCCCTTGGTCCGTTCGTGCCAACTGGTGCTCCGGGAAGGTGTGGACGTCTCGCCACGCACTCGCGGCCAGGTAGCCGGCCACTTTCTCATCCCTCAGCCCGACTTTCCTCCGAGCTGAAGGGATGATAAAGACCATTTTGGGTCCGTTTCTTTTGGTTGTGCGTCTGTCTGTAGGCCCGTCTTCAAGTAGGAATTGTTTAAGTGCTTGTGTGTAAATTTGCATTCTCTATTAGTCGTGATAACTCTGCCCTCATGTGCTTCCCTCGTTTCCACGATTACTGTGAATAAAAACCCCATTTGTTAAATGTATCAGCTTGCTTCTGTGTTTCTTCCATTGGCTTAGCATGGTGTATGTTGGTGAATTACAAAGGCTGTTGCCGCTGTAAATGTACATTTGGACCGACAGGACTTCGGGAACCATCCGCACGGGTCGGGCACGTTAACGGCTCGACTCGACGAGTGCCGTCGAGGATGTGAATTCCACAGCAGCTTTGTCCGCATGGGTAATTAGGTATATTGAAGTTTGGCAATTAACCCTACCCCACGCGGTCAAATTATTGGCGATTCACGGTCCGGTAAGGGACCCGTACCTGTCGGAGTTTTCCGAAAGGTACGATCTAAATTCCGGGTGTTCAGCAGAGTCGACCCTACGGCTCCACCTCGCGGTCGTGCTCGTAGCCGATACCCGGCTCTGCGACAATATGACCTGATTATCCCATCAAGCGTGAACGTAGAAAACAAAGCATCGTGACCAGATACAGTACTTGGGTACAAAAACGAAAAGTCGGCATTGCTTATCGAGGTGTCACTACCCAGCGAATTTGGTCGAAACAATGCAGAAATTAAGAAAATGATCAAACACCAAGATCTTGGAAGCTGAAACGTGCCAAAATTGTACCAGTGATAATTGGAGCAATGGGTATCATACGAGCACTTTGAGGTTTGCATGTTGCTCGGAGAAGGGAGGGTGGGTGGTCGGCAGAGCTAAACTGGTTAACCTACACTTAAACTTTTGTTATACTGTGTATCACAAGAAAGCACTGAGGTTTTTAAAATATTTTTTCCTACACGGTATACGGCTCATAGTGGAACTGCTACACACATGGACATGCAGACTAATACACGAGACACAAGACAGGACTGTGAGATGAGACAAACACAGCCACTGAGTTTGGGATAAGTGTTGTCACTTCCTGGAGCACTCTGGGTACCAGCGATGTCACAACAATGGAGCCAACTTTCTCGCCACACCGCACACATTTCTGAAGGAGGAATTTCTTCCTCCCCATTGACACCAACCTGTGGGAATTTTCCGTGTTCTTCTCCTTTTTACATGCTGAAAATCAAGCAACGAAGCAGTAAAAATCATTTTTTAAGTCTTTGGTATGACTTGGCCTTTTCAATTTGAGAAGAGTGGGGAGGGGGGTGGAAGGAGAGTGGTGGCAGGTGTCTGGTTATATAATTGAGCAGCTATTACTGAAGGTTGCTATTTCGGCTTTGTCTTCTACAGGAATCTTATTTCTCATGCTGGATAAATAGTGTCAATGTTCATGCATTGTGCAAATGTATGCTTGTATGAACATACTAACCTTTGAATACAACAGCTGGTGCCAACCTTTCATCCTTGTCTTGTTCCGGCAGTGTTGCCAGCACAGTGAAGCATGCTCTATCCATCTGGTTCAGCGTCCTCGTTTTTGGTAATATTGTGACCTTTCCATCTGCTCTGGGAAGTGCAATAGTTTGTGTGGGTGTCTTACTCTACAACCGTGCACGCCGAGCTCAGAAAAGGCGTCTTGAAAAGCCCCTGGCGACTCGTGTCGATTCGAAGGATCACCCATCGGACCTCTGATTACAAACATTCGGCCTTGTGAGGAGAAAGAGTTAGGTTGTGGCTGATGAAACGATAAAAACTCTGGGATTGGGATTTACCTTCAGTCAACAAACTATTTAGTGGAAGTGTGGGGGAGGGGGGGGAGCTGTAAATGGTTACCTATTTGGTGTTCTTGATGAGATTCATTGTCATTCAGCAAGATATTCTTGATATGGAGAGACTATTTGAATTTAAATGTGGTCATGAAACATTTGTTGCATTCCATTCTGAATGAACCTGTTTAGACTGTTGTGCTGTAGAAATGACTTTCAAATCAAAGGTAAACAGGTAAGACATGCTTCTAGATTCCAAATTGATGACAGTTGATTTTTATTTCAAACGCTTTTAGTTTTTTTAAATGCTTAAATTTCTTTGGCATAATTCCTTTGACACAATGATGCCAGATCTTTCGGAATAAATTGCACGTTCAGACCATGTTTTCAAAAAAACAATTTTTTTTTTGAATTTCTACATAATCGTTGCAAATACTGATTTGGAACGGTTATCCTGTTTGAGCACAAATGACACCCATTTGTCCTTGCAAGTCGATCAGAATCTGTTTATCAGTATTACATCAAATATCTATGTCATAAAATAACCGCTAATTAACTCTTGGCTTGTCATCTTACTGGGATGAGTTTTGTTTTTTGGTGTTTTCACTGTTATTATTCTTGTGCTGTGGGTTTGAGTTTGTTGCATTGAGTTTCAAACCATTTTTTGCCGTTGAAATTAGAATCGGTTGTTTTCAAAATTTTAATCGGAGCAATTATATACAGTCCTCAGTTTCAATCTTGTCTGATATTTAACACTTGTTTGTAACAATGCTTCATCCTGTTCTGCCTTCAAACAAGACTGCATTATTTTAGTAATCGTTTGCTTGCTGTTCTATGCCAATATATATATATATATATATATATATATATATATATATATATATATATATATATATATATATATATATATATGTATATATATCCTGGTGTTGACGCAGTGGTTAGGGCAGCGGCTTGGGATCCAAAAGGTCCCGAGTTCAAGCCCCGTTGGGCCACTGAATTAATACACCAGGGGGTTGACTCAGCCTGTCATCCTTCCGAGGTCGGCGAAATGAGTACCAGTGCACTGGGCCGATGTATACCCCGGTTAAAATAGGTGTACCATATCCCTGTGTCGTAAGAGGCGACCAGGGTTGTGTCAGGAAGGGCATCCGGCGTAAAACATGTGCCAAATCATGATGCGGATCATACGGATGATCCGCTGCGGCGACCCCGAACGGGAGCAGCCGAAAGAAGAAGAAGAAGAAGATATATATGTAATATATATATATATATATATATATATATATATATATATATATATATATTTATTAGGGTGGTCCAAAAAAGTCGAAAAAATAGAAAGTTGCTCCACAAGCTTAAAATTATTCTAATATGATCCAATAACGTGCATTTTTTTTTTTAGCTTGATAGGAGGTGATTTAGAGGTCGCTCCATATGACGACTTTTCGTCTCATGACTTGAATAAATTAGGGTATGGTCAGGTACGATTACGGGTACTTCTGGATATCCGAGGTGGAAATGGAGTGCATTTTCGAACTTTATGGGGTCGATATACTCTAAGAAATGACTGCACCGACATTGAATTCACTACCATTTCGAAAACATGACCTAAAACAAGATTTATCATTACTGGAGTTGAGTAACTAATCCTACTCATTTCGATATTTTCTCATGTATAATTAATTTGTTGTCCGTCTTAACATTTCTCAGAGTAAATCGACCCCACCGAGTTCGAAAATGCAGTCCATTTTCACCTCGGAAGTTCAGAAGTGTACGGATTTGCATCTCATCATACCCTAATGTAATATAATAATAATAACTAAATAAATAACTCGCATATTTTTCGTGAATCATTGAATGTAAAACACTGGATGTTGGGCCGGCTAGAAACAAGTTCAGGTGGGAGTGGAGACAGCAATAGAGGCGGAGATGATAGTGGTATTTGGTAAATGAGACAAAATATTCTAATAGTTTGTAATTCCATTGATTGAAAAATTATGGTATGGTGAGATGCGAATCCGTACACTTCTGAACTTCCTAGGTGAAAATGGACTGCATTTTCGAAGTCAATGTGGTCAATTTACTCTAAGAAATGTTTCGACGGACAACAAATTAATTATAGATTAGAAAATATCGAAATGAGTAGGATTAGTTACTAAACTCCAGTAATGATAAATCTTGTTTTAGGTCATATTTTCGAAATGGTAGTGAATTCAATGTCGGTGTAGTCATTTCTTGGAGTAAATCAACCCCATAGAGATCGAAAATGCACTCCTTTCCACCTCGGACATCCAGAAGTACCGGTAATCGTACCTGACCATACCCTAATTTAACCAACTCATGAAACTAAAAGTCGTCATATGGAGCGACCTCTAAATCACCTCCGAGCAACTTAAATTTTTTTATGCGCGTTATTGAATCATAGTGGAATAATTTAAGGCTTGTGGAGACATCTGAATTTTTATTATTTTTTTTGCTGTTTTTGGACCACCCTCATATATATATATATATATATATATATATATATATATATATATATATATATATATATATATATATATATATATATATATATATATATATATATATTTTTGGCAATCGATGGGCATCCTGACTGTGTCACCATTCACGTCCATTCTCCCTCCTGCAAATCTCTGAGCCCACCTCAAATACATGTGATCTTGACATTGAATCTTCCCAGTACATCAGCTTCAACTTGTCGATAATGTCCGTGCCACTTTCATTTTGTTTAATCAAAAACTTGTTGGTGATTCTCTGTTCCATAAATTTGTCGTTGATCTTCAGAACAGGATTGCATCATTTATAATTTTAACAAAACTCCAGTACGGCTACCTAACACAACTGATTGATACAACGGCTAACACAGTTCTGACATGGGACCTGTGTTAGCCGTACCCCTGTAAGTACTGGGAAGATTCCAACACCAGGAAGATTCTGATGCATGTCCAATTACGAAACCCCAAGCCAGTACTGCTGCTACTAGAGAGAGAGAGAGAGAGAGAGAGAGAGAGAGAGAGAGAGAGAGAGAGAGAGAGAGAGAGAGAGAGAGAGAGAGAGAGAGAGAGAGAGAGAGAGAATCAGTCTGGAAACGTGTGTGTGTGTGTGTGTGTGTGTGTGTGTGTGTGTGTGTGTGTGTGTGTGTGTGTTTTTTACAGTACATATTTATGGTTTGAAGGTGAATGTACCAGAATCTCAAACCCACAACATATGTAATAACGATGTCAACAATACCTTGTAATAAGGACGAGAATTCAGTGAAGTCCCAAAAGATGGGGAAAAAAAACAAAGCGGCAAGATCATTGCAACATTGCTATGGTTGTACATTGGTTGTCTTATTCTTGTGAAATGGGTTTAAGCCATGTTTTCAGCCAAAGTGCACTTCGGGTTAATTAGCTGTGATATTTTATTTTTTTAATTTGTGTTATTTTTAATAAATATATATTTTCTTGCCTTTCCGTGTTTGCACACCTCTTTACTTGTGCGATGGAAAGTGTAAAAATGTTGTTGAAGCACACGTGTTCAATAAACACTTAGTTTTTCTTATTGAACTTTTTATGGCTTTTTTCTCAGTTGGCTGTATGAGGGTGTAATAATAATACCATTCCTTTTGTTCCATAAAGGCACATAGGGCTGCCGAGGCAGTTTTCATTGGCAAGGAGTACAGTCCTGGATGGGTCGCCACTCCGACGCAGGTTACCCCGAATGGTTATTACCCCAGTACACTGGTACTCATTTCGCTGACCTCGAAAGGATAACAGGCTGATTCAACCCCACCTGGTGTTAATTCAACTGCTGATGGACTCAAACTCAGGACCCTTTAGTCCCAAGCGAGCCACCTTAACCGCTAAGCCAACACCAGGCTTTGAATGAGGGTGTATCAGGAATTATGAAAATTTTACCTTTTTATACAATTCTACCTTGGAGTTCTATGGACAGTTCCTTTGACTTTATGGTTAGAGTTTCTGCTCTGACATGCACTGTCAACTGTGGGACCTTGTATACAGTATAAA
>NC_140966.1:10787477-10814977 GCF_056783735.1 Eptatretus burgeri
GGTTTCGTGTCTGTTCATCGCAAAATATCGGATCACAGCAAAGTTACACCCCTCGATCATGCCACCAGTTGGGGGTTGGGTGGGGGGGGGATCAATTGAATCACAGCATAGCCATGCCCTGCACATACGAAGTCAATCGGACTGTGTAACCCATACAAATAGTGGATCAGAACAAGTAGATGCCCCCACGCTAAGATAATCAACTGGGCTGAGGTGCCCAGACAAATTTGCTCTCGGTCGATGATGGTTCCACGGTTCTCTTTGCCTCACCTTACTCACAGGATATATGATCGACAGCTCGATCTCAATCTGCAGTGCTGGGTGTGCCCGGTCGTGTGGTTCGTGCTGTTCGGGACGGGCCTAGTGCGGATGTAGAGAACAGTGTGGCAACCTTTTTCATCTCAGTGCACTCGGGGGGGGGGGGTGGAGAGTCGTGGTGTAAACCTCACGACCCTTGGTAGTTGGTACCCAATGACTGAGCATCAACAAGAAAGAGGGAATCACCCCGGGTACCATCCACCATGGTCATGAGAGGAACTCCATACTCTCCAGGAACCACAGGCCGTCGGTTCGCACAGCTGCCAAGAGGACGCGCCGGGCACTCCAGAGCCTGTTGCATCAGATTGGGGGGGGGGGTTCTCATTGTCTCTCTATTTCTGTTGAGCAAATGTGGGCCCTACTTATCTCGCTAATTTGATTACATATCCGATCATTGCGTGGGCATGGGTGTCAGGTGTGGGTAAATTTGGGATAGTTTAATTCCTGTATACATGTATAAACCTGACTTGGTCTCTGGCTCATCTTGCTTGCTCATGATGGTTTGATCTGGTAGCTCCAATCTAATCCTGTTAAAGGCAGATTGATTGCATAACTTGATTTGGTAAGCTTGGCAAAAGATAAGATGTTACGCGACCGTCTCAGAACGGCACTTGTCCAGCTCAGGACTTTAAAACCACATGGTAATGTGACTTATGGATGCAGGATCCGCCAGGATGTCTATGCAGTGTGATACTAACATGGTTGTTCAGTGACTCAGCGGATTCAAACCTGGTCAACTGGGTCAGACCATATGACTGTTACAATCCATAATAATAAATGTCAGTGTGTGTGTGTGTGTGTGTGTGTGTGTGTGTGTGTGTGTGTGTGTGTGTGTGTGTGTGTGTGTGTGTGTGTGTGTGTGTGTGTCACCTCCATAACTCCAAAACTATGAAACCTAGCAGCCCGAAAACTTTGCAAGCATACTAAGGGAACTCCAAGAGAGTGCGTGAATGAAAACTGAGTGTTTGGTTAAATTTAAACACCCCTTTTGAAAATATAATTTAGGTAGTGCTCATCCCAAAAGAAAAACAAAATAAGCCTTACCAATATGGTGGCGCACCATCTTGCTCAGCCCTCTGTCACATCGCTAAGTTCTTAAGCCACTATTTTGTTCGGACTGCTCAAAAATGCATTGCCTTGGAATCACGATCACCTCTCATGGACTAACTAAAGCATATTATCAAAATCTGGCTTTGTATTTGAGGATTGTATCTCGTGGACTCAATAAGTGTAAAATTCTGGAGTGAAATCTGAAAATTTTAAGAAATTAGCGATTCTTATAACTAAGTGTATTTAAGCAAGACTGTCTGTCATCCTTCCTTGTGCACTGTTATCTTAATTCATAGCTCCATCGGATATGGTGTCACTCTACGAGGACCTGCGATACTTGTAGGAAACCCGAAGATTTGAACCATCTGTTTTTAAAATTCCCTCTACATGACGGACCCAGATTGTGTCTATTTCAAAGTATTAAAGAGGTGGGAATGGGTATGACGGATCTGTTGAATATTTTCAGCCATTTAAACCAGAAGCATTCCTGACTTTGCAAGGCAGTTCTGAGATTTCTTTAAAGACAGTCAGAACATAAAGGGAGAAATTAATAAAATGGAAAACAAAATGAATAAAAAAAGAAGAGGATTTTGAAGTAAAATCAAAAAGAAAATAAAGATAATCTGAGAGAGAAATGAAAAAAAACTACATTTTCATGGCACGGTTCAAATTAAGCACGGAAGAATTGGAACCAAAATTTAATGAGAAGATCGAAGAAGCATGCGATGACAACACTGGGAAATAAGTTAGAGTGGTGGAGTGTAAAATGGTAGAGTTGGAAGGCAATACGGAGGGAAGAATGGAGGAGAGGTTTGGGGAGATAGAGGATAGACCTACCACCGTAGCAGAGTCGAAGCAGAATGAAATTAATTTGGAAATCGGGAAATTCATGGCACAAATGATTAAAACGGGAAATGATTGAGGCGAAAATTTGGGTGACAAATAGGCGGATTGATGTTATAGGTGATAGGCTGGAGCAACATCGTGCCAGAGTAGTTGCCAACATACACAGGCAGGCTGAGCAAATACAGCAACTCGTGGGTCATCAGGATGATTATAAGGGGGGAATATGGAAATTAACATCTCATGTAAAAGACCCAGAGTGGGCAATCTATCTATATATTACTAAAACTCTCATCTTGTATGTATGTATGTATGTATGTTCCCGAAATACAGCCAAAACTGTACACGAGAGCACAAAAACTTTTAGGGCCACCTTACTCACCATTCACCTGCGGTGTGCAGTATCAAGTTTCGTTCAAATCGGGCAACGAAAAAACTTATTAAAAAATCAATTCCCCATTCAGTCAAGTACTCTTCAGGAGTATTTGATCAATGCAAACAACCTCAGCGGTATAGTTCGCTGGAGCTATCTTTTTTTTAATTTTTTTTGAAATGATCTCCTTTATCAACCGCTGTCACAACGGGAACCCAACGGGTTCACGGGTCGTCTAGTAACAAATAGAGGCATGTGGGAGCCACAAATTGGAATGGGAGCTGTTGGTATTACAGATGAGCTGGTGGTGTTTTGGGACACTCAGATCAGAAAGGAGTTTACTGAGGCTCAAGAGTGATTGAGGGAGAATGTGAGTTGGTCAGATGACCATCTCAAGGAAGAGATGAAGTTGGCCCAGGGGACCCTCGCCAGCAGTCATATTTGACACCGGAGCCCCCTAAATTGGAGAGACAACCACACACATTGGTGTTTGATCCCTGGGCTGAATTTGGATAATGGGAAGTCTGACTGGTGGGTCTCCAGAATGACAATTCCCATGGTAAATGTTGATGGGCCAGGCAGTTTGGAGGCCTTCCTGGTGCAATTTGAATGTGCTTCTCCCTTAAATGGTTGGGATGAGTGGAAACTCATGGAAAATCTGGTGACAATTCTGTGGGGGCCAGCCGTAGATGTTTTAAAGTCTCGGGTGGTTTTATAACCAGCAATCACATCTGTGCAGCCCTGAACCACAGGTTCGGCACGGCGACACAGTGCGATCTGATACGGGCACAGCTGCAGCACCACAAACTCAAGGCTGGTGAAATCTGGCCCAGGATACATACAAGTCCATGAGGATTGCATATCGGGACTTTCCAGCAAAGTCATGGGAGATTTTAGCTCTCGAGAAATTTATGGCTCCTCTTCTTGATCCTGAACTCTGCATCCTAGTAGAACTTCAATTGCCGGTGACTGTTCCATACACTTCTTTTGGTGAATCCTGTATTTGTCACGAAAATCAGAATTTGTGTTTTTTATTGCAATGTTTTACTTTGATTGAGTATAATGATTGGTGAATATATTTCTTGTTCTTATGGGATGAGAATTTCGTACATGAACTATTATTATTGTTTTGTCATATAATTATTTAGTATTTGCAATGTTAGTTAAGTAAAGAGAAGAAAAAATGTGAAATATGTTGATAATCAGTGACCAGACCAGACCAGACCAGACCAGACCAATCATAGTGACCAATTACTATGGACCAGAGGCAGTCATCGTTATTGGACAATGATGTGGCAAGGGGTGAGGTGAGGGGGGGTTGCCATGGCAAATGGAAGCTATCCTTGGAGACAACAGGTAGTTGTCGAATATTAACAGGCATCCCTGAGGTGCACCTGTAAAAGTGAATGGACGACGGAGAGAATGAGAGAGAGGACAGGAGAAAGAGAGCAAGAGGGAGAGAAAAAGAAAGACACCAGTTCAAACGTAATTAGGCACCAGAAGAGAGACAAAGCATTTCATTGCTACTTCCTATTTGCAACCTTTGCACACAATTTATTCTATTTTTTTTTCATGTAAATCTGTTCCTCACAATAATCTTAATCAATAATGGCTATTCCTAATGCATTTCATTAACATTTAAAGGTTGCTCTAGATGGTACAGATTCGACAACACCCTCTAGATTTAACTTGAGGTTTTATGAGTAAACCCCAAAATAGTTGCTATCCTAAAGAAAAAAGGTGGGAGAGCAAGGAGGGAGCGAGGAAGGGGGGAGCTACAAAGTGATGAAGAGTGAGGAAGGGGAAGGGAGCGGTGGGGAAAGTGACGCCTCACCAAACTTCATTATACACTCCGGGAGAGGGTGGGAGCGAGGAGGTGTGAAGTGGGGAGGAGGAGGGGTTTTTGGAGGAGGGAAGCGTGAGAGATGGAATTCTGGACTTGCGTTTGGTAGGGCGACTTGAGGAGCAAATGGGGGGGAAGGGTTTTCGACTTGTGTTTGGTCGTGGGACTTGTGGTGAAGGGGGAGGGGGAGAGGGGAGGGGTTTGTGAGGAGGTAAGTGTGAGGGGAGGGGAGGAAAGGCAATGTGTGGGGAAGGGAAGGCAGTGTGGGGAAGGGAAGGCAGTGTGAGGGGAAGGGAAGGCAGTGTGAGGGGAAGGGAAGGGAGTGTGAGGGGAAGGGAAGACAGTGTGTGGGGAAGGGAAGGCAGTGTGGGGGGAAGGGAAGCCAGTGTGTGGAGAAGGAAAGACAGTGAGAGGGGAAGGGAAGACAGTGTGTGGTGAAGGAAAGGCAGTGTGAGGGGAAGGGAAGACAGTGTGTGGTGAAGGAAAGGCAGTGTGAGGGGAAGGGAAGGAAAGGCAGTGTGAGGGGAAAGGAGGGAAAGGCAGCGTGATGGGAAAGCAAGGAAAGGCAGTGTGAGGGGAAGGGAGGGAAAGGCAGCATGACGGGAAGGGTAGGAAAGGCAGTGTGAGGGAAGGGAAGAAAAGGCAGCATGATGGGAAGGAAGGAAAGGCAGTGTGAGGGGAAGGGAAGGAGAGGCAGCATGATGGGAAGGGAAGGAAAGGCAGTGCGAGGGGAAGGGAAGGAGAGGCAGCATGATGGGAAAGGAAGGAAAGGCAGTGTGAGGGGAAGGGAGGGAAAGGCAGCATGACGGGAAGGGTAGGAAAGGCAGTGTGAGGGAAGGGAAGAAAAGGCAGCATGATGGGAAGGGAAGGAAAGGCAGTGTGAGGGGAAGGGAAGGAGAGGCAGCATGATGGGAAGGGAAGGAAAGACAGTGTGAGGGGAAGGGAGGGAAAGGCAGTGTGAGGGGAAGGGAAGACAGTGTGTGGGGAAGGGAAGGCAGTGTGAGGGGAAGGGGAGAGAGTGTGTGGTGAAGGAAAGGCAGTGTGAGGGGAAGGGAAGACAGTGTGTGGTGAAGGAAAGGCAGTGTGAGGGGAAGGGAAGACAGTGTGTGGTGAAGGAAAGGCAGTGTGAGGGGAATGGAAGGAAAGGCAGTGTGAGGGGAAAGGAGGGAAAGGCAGCGTGATGGGAAAGCAAGGAAAGGCAGTGTGAGGGGAAGGGAGGGAAAGGCAGCATGACGGGAAGGGTAGGAAAGGCAGTGTGAGGGGAAGGGAAGAAAAGGCAGCATGATGGGAAGGGAAGGAAAGGCAGTGTGAGGGGAAGGGAAGGAGAGGCAGCATGATGGGAAGGGAAGGAAAGGCAGTGTGAGGGGAAGGGAAGGAGAGGCAGCATGATGGGAAAGGAAGGAAAGGCAGTGTGAGGGGAAGGGAGGGAAAGGCAGCATGACGGGAAGGGTAGGAAAGGCAGTGTGAGGGGAAGGGAAGAAAAGGCAGCATGATGGGAAGGGAAGGAAAGGCAGTGTGAGGGGAAGGGAAGGAGAGGCAGCATGATGGGAAGGGAAGGAAAGACAGTGTGAGGGGAAGGGAAGGAGAGGCAGTGTGAGGGGAAGGGAGGGAAAGGCAGCATGACGGGAAGGGTAGGAAAGGCAGTGTGAGCGGAAGGGAGGGAAAGGCAGCATGACGGGAAGGGTAGGAAAGGCAGTGTGAGGGGAAGGGAGGGAAAGGCAGCATGACTGGAAGGGAAGGAAAGGCAGTGTGAGGGGAAGGGAATTTTTCTGATAAATATTGATGATTTTAGAAGTTTGATGTTGAGTTGACCTTTGACCTCAAATCTATAACTTGGTAAAGTTTATGATGATCGGTTTAGAATTGTGACCTACAGGTGATTGACAAACAGACAAACAAGAAAAAGACATCGTGCAGAGCACGATACTTGCAAAATCCACCCCCCTCTCCAAAGGCTGCCATAGATACATCAAGTTGTCCATTTCATTAAGATTAAAAATCATAATCTTAATCAAAGCTCAGATCAATCGGATGAAAATTGATTATTTTTCAGATTGAAATTGATTTTAGAAGTCTGACCTTGAGTTGGCCTTTGACCTTTTGAACTCAAAAATGGTTGGTTTCCCAATTCAGTGACGCAATATGCAAATCCTGTTCAAATTTCAAGTCAATCGGATGAAAAATGACGATTTTAGAAATTCGACGTTAAGATGACCTTTGACCTCAAAATCAATAGGCTTCTCAGTTGAGACGATCTCCACAACTTAGTGAAATTTCGTGAAGATCCGTTTTAAATTGTGACCTGCAGGCGATTAACAGAAAAACAAACAGACTGAACAAGCTGGTAGGCGGCCATGGGTCGCTGAGCATCCGATGACCTTTGACCCCTGATCTGAGTCAATCTAGTACTAAGTACTTATGAAATTGCAATCAAATCGGTTAACCCGTGTATGAGCAAGGGAGCTTTGAATGGTCATTTTTCCCGAACAATGCACTCATTGACCTTTGACCTCTGACCTTGCCGAGATAGGTCAATATGTCCTGGAGCAAAGTTGTAGTACTCATTGAGTACTGTGTACCTATGAACTTTCATTCGTATCGGTTAATCCGTGTAGAAGCAAGGGTGCCTTGAATGGTAATTTTGCCCGAAAAATGCACTTTTTGACCCGTGACCTACTCGAGATAGGTCACGGGTCTTTTTGACCCGTGACACTTTCGTCCTCCCGCACAGATACCGGCAGCGCCACACCTCATGATCCAGTGAATCCATGACTCCCCAGGCCTGACCCAGATGGAAATTGACCTCTGGCTAACAGCCAGCAGAGACATGAATATCACTGACAAGGTAAGTGAATCTCTCCGTGACCTCAACATCCTCGCCACAAACAAGTACAGACAAAATAGCAGCATCCAAGATGTCATTGAAAGCCTGGATCTTAGTTTTGAACCAGGAAACTTGTAATCCCAGCAGAATCCGACTCCTCATTCAACACCTCAAGGGTCCCCAAAAGGATATCTTGAGTCTCCGCAAATTGACTGCATCATCTGCGAAATTAAGGTCAGAGATCTTGACATTCCCAAATGATGCACCGCAGCTTGATCTCTCTGATATCCTCCCCAGAATCCAGTCCATACAAGTGCTGAAAAGTGTGGGGGCCAGTACACACCCCTGACAAACTCCAGTAACAATTGGAAATAAGTCAGAGATGGTATCACCACATCTCACAGCACTCTCAGTTCCAGAGTGGACTTCAGACATCAGATCGATCAGTTTTGGTGGCACCCCACGAGGACTAAGAATCCTCCAGAGGGCATCCTGATTCACTGAATCAAACGCTTTACAGAGATCAACATAGGCTGTAAGCAGCCCCTGCCGAAACTCTCGTCTGTGTTTGGTAAGGACCTGAAGAGCAAGGATACGGTCAATCCTTAACCTCTGTGGTGTAAAGCCTGACTGCTCTGAATGCTGGTGCTCAAGCAGATGGTGGCGAACCCTATCAATAATTATCCAAGCAAAGACCTTGCCTGGCACAGAACTGCATGCAACAACACGAGTACAGCATTTCCACCAGCCTTGAGAAGTTCAGCCTGGATGCCACAAAATCCAGGAGCTTGACCCCCATTTCAACCGGTTCACCACAGTATGTGTTTCCACAAACGTAGGTGCATCACAGTTGATTGGAGGGTCAGCAATCGGGATTGTAACACCACGAACATCCAACTCAATAGCTCGTGGATCAGGCTGGTACAGCCGCTCAAAGTAACCGGCCCAGCGGGCCTTCACTTTGGACTCCTCTGTCAAGAGCCCACCACCCTCTGCTCCAACTGCAGTACACCGAGGGATGGGCTTGGAGGAATGCAATGCGCGAATTCCCCTGTAAGCAGGACGAGAATCTCTTGACCACAGGTGATGATCTCCCTCCTCACAGATTCCTCACATCGGCCTCCTTGTCCACACTTAGCGCATGTACAGTTTTACGCCTCAGCTCCATGAACAGCTCAGCTCCGCCATTCAGCCTGACACTGCGACTCTGGTCAATGGTATCACGTTTCCCTTGAGAGAAAATTTTTCTTTGCCCTACGGTGAGTTCCAAGACATCCACTGGCAACATCATGGACGGTGGTCTTGAAGGCACTCCACAACTCTTCAGGACCTCCCAAAGCACCCAGACCCCCCAAATCTCCACGCAGCCTGTTCGCAAACTCCTCAGCTACCCTCTCATCCTTGAGCTTGCCAATATCCAGCCTTGGCTGGGATGGTACCATCCTCCTGGATTTAAGCTGAAACTTTAGAATTGCTACAACAAGCCTGTGGTCATTATTGAGGAACTGAGCACTCCAGTTGACCCTGCAGTTCTGAATCATTCTCCAGGGACAATCAACGAGCACATGGTCAATCTCCTTTGCCACACCACCAGCGTTGGAATACCAAATCCAGTGATGAGCCTGTGGGCGCTGTAACCATGAATCAGCACTCCTAAGTCCATGACTTCTTGCAAAGTGAAGGAACTTACTGCTATTCTGGTTCACAGTTCCAGACCCATGGGGACCAATGCATGTCTCATAACCATCCCTATCAGTTCCAGTTGATGCATTGAAATCCCCCAACACCAGAAGAGTATCTCGCCTGGGGCACTGATCAACCACAGACTCGAGCGTGGCACAGAATGCATCCTTCACGGTGATATCACTCGCCTCAGTTGGAGCATATACAGAGACGAGGGAAATGACACCCAAGGAGTGATGAATCCTTCATCTCATAATACGCTTGTTAACCGGTGTTACCTCAATTATCATTGGACACAGCGACAGCAGCTCCTTGGGCAGCGTGACCATCAGAGCGACCAGACCAATAGTCGGTGTCACCACCCACCATGATCTCAACTATGTTGACATTTTGGTCCATGGTCACATCAAAATTAATTGGGTGGTTGAATTCAGTGACCTGAAATGTAAATTCAACTTTAGAAATTCGGCCTATGTTGGCCTATGATGACCTCCAAAATAATTGGTGTTTGAATTCAGAGACCTGAGATGCAAAGCCTGTTCAAATTTCTTGTCAATCAGATGAAATTTGAGGATTTTAGATATTTGATAAATTTATTGACCTTTGGCCTATGTTGATCTTTTGACCTGAAAAACAATAGGTTTCTTGCTTATGACGAACTCCCCCATGTTGTGAAGTTTCCTGAAGATCGGTTTTAAATTGTGACCTGTCGGCGATAAACATGAAAACAAACAGAGACAAACAGACAAAGAGAATAACACACAACCAACCAATATACTTGAAAAATCTTCGATTTTCGCAAGTTATGAACAAACAGTCAAACAAGAAGAAGGCATTGTGCAGAGCACGATACTTGCAAAACCAATAAAAACAATTTTGACCTCAAAAATTGCTGGTTGAATTCCGTGACCCGACATGCAAATCCTCTTCAAATTTCAAGTTGATCAGATGAAAATTGGGATTTTAGAAATTTGATTAATTTTGTTGACCTTTTGACCTCAAAAACAATGGGCTTCTTCCTTATGACAAACTCTACCAAGTGGTGGAGTTTCGAGAATATCGGTTTTAAATAATTGTGACCTGTAGGCAATTGACGGACGGACGGACAGACAAACAATAAAATCGACTGACCAATATACTTGAAAAATCTTCGATTTTGCAAGTTACAAAAAAACAGACAGAAAGGGGTGAAAACATCACCGCGTTCCACCCTCGGTGGCGGAGGTCAAAAGAAATGTGAGCACGTACTGAACACACTCTCCTGTTTGCTGGGAGAAACTTGAGCTGATTCTGGTTCAGGACTAGCTTATCTAGTGACACTAAGTGGTCGAACACACCAACAGGGAGAGCCTGGATTGGAACCGTTTTCATACTCTGTCAAAAGGCCATTTTAAAGTGTGAAAATCCATGAACATAATGATAATTATACTATCACTGATCAAATTTTAATGGTGGTATGGAAAACACTTTAGCCAACCCATTGTTGGGTGTGAAGAAAGCTCAAAGCACGCCTTTTCACTTCAACTCTCAATGTGTCTTGTTTGGATTCATTACTTTTGCCACCAAAGGTGGATGGAGGTGAAGTTTTCATCCCCGTTGGTCTGTTTTGTCTTTGAGCAGGATATCTCAAAACGTTATGGACAGATTTGGATGAAACTTGGTGGACAGGTACGGTGTGTGACGGGGAGGAATTTATTAGATTTGGTGAAGACCCAGATCCGGATCCGACTACCAGAATTTTTCAAGTGATTCTTCACATTTTGAGAGTTTTGGGCAAAAATGAACTATAGGTTGATATTTCAAAACATTGTGGACGGCTTTTGAGTAAACTTGGTGGATAAGTTGGGTATGTGATAAGAACAAGCCGATTAGATTTTGGTTAAGGTCTGGATCCATGTTCAGACTATCAGTGGAATACAAAATGTAAACTGTTCAGCCTGGCGGAGGTATGCGTTTTACAGAGTGCCATCCTAGTTACCTCGCAAACCGAAAATCATGGTTTAGCAAGTGGTTCCTGTTGGGTGTGACCTCTGCTTGTCTGTATTATTAGTTTATGATCGATAAACAACTTATTTCAATCGAACGTTATATTTTGAACACGAATCGGAACATGAATAGGAAGACGAGTCTCTCGTTTCACCGTACTCTGGCTTTGAATTTGTTCCGATCACACGTGCACAGAGAGAAGTGAGACAATATACATTTATTAAACTCTGTTTGCCTGTCTGAAAGGCAAACAAAATTGAAAATAATTCCAAACAGAAAACTTAGTTTTTAAGGACGTTATGAAGGACACAAACAACAAGCACAAAGCACTAATGTAACATGTTAGATCGGCTGATGTAATAGTCACTGGGTAAAACGGCAGTAAAACTCAGAATTCATTTATTTATTCACCTGAAAACCTCTTTTAAACCTTTACTGAAATTGAACTATATACTTGAACACTGTAGAACACACATCACCATCATAATACTCCCAAGAACCATGCTATATAATGTTCTGGTTTTGGAAAAATTACCTCAAGGAGAGAGGATACAGGGACACGGAGGTGACCTGAGGATCGGTTATTTCATTAGTCTTTGTATAGATCTATAGATAGTCCTTGTTCCCTTGTTAAAGGGCTGTTCAGGGCCATGCGTTAGCTGGACTCTATTTTTACAGTTCGTTAGTTATTTTTCAGTTGGCTTTGCCCCGGGTGCCAAATACTCTATGTATGCCCTTGCTACCACCCAATGTCCCACTTGGTAAGTGGCTGTCCTTGACAAAAACTATGGGAAATCCAGACCCAAAGATATGATGTCTAACATGGTCAAAGTTATACAACTTTAACGTAATACTTGACATTCAATGACATAGTTGGTAATCAGGATGAACTTTTTGGCCAATTTTTTTCTAAGATTATAAAATGGATGAAGTTATTGGTGCATATTTATCCATTTTGAGGACTTCCCTCAAATTTTGTGTAAATTGGCAGAAATTAGGAATGGTGAATTGTGCCACGTCATACAACTTATCATATGAAGGCTCATTAACATCGTTGTTGGGGCTGGCAGGATGGTCTCGAGGTATGCACACTTGCCTCTAAGCTGTCTAGTCTGGGTTCAAATCTTGGCCCAGCTATAAACTCATCTCAGTGATTTACATGCAGGTTAGGTATCAATGTGCTTGCTGTCCCTTGGATGGACGTTAAACTTGGAGTCCCGTCTGCCGGCGTTAGTTGGTGGATGCTAAAAATCCCATGGTGTCCTTTGCGGAGTAGGTAAGCTAATGCTGGCACGCTGGCAAAATTCCAAATTCCGACCCTAACCTTATTGCAACGTCATGCCAAGCCAGCCAGTTCATGACCGACTTTAGCTGAACTTCCTCCTGGCCAACCCTGCAATAATGTGTGAATAATTGTGGCCATTAAGAAGAAGAAGTTGGCTGACGAAGGTGATGTTAGCTGATTTCCAAGTATATGGAAGATGTCCTCGGGCAAATGATAGGGTGAATAAAGTGGAATGTTTATGAAGTACTGTACAACATGATGGGAACAAATTCCTCGTGACATATATATATATATATATATATATATATATATATATATATATATATATATATATATATATATATATATATATATATATATATATATATATATATATATATATATTTGAAAGCATCTTTGCTCACAGAGGATCAGCATGCTTTAATGCAAATGCTTAGTTTCAGTTGTATCCAACCCTTTATAGCTATCAGACGTACAATACCATTGAAGACAGCTAAAAAGGTTTTCATACATCATTTACTCAATAAAACAGCACCTTCAGTTTATTATATTCCCCATTGCCGTTTGTTTCATCCTCCCAGATAGACACCTTTGGTAGCTTTGAGGACTAACTGTCTAAATAACACACACACACACACACACACACACACACACACACACACACACGGAAGATTAGATAGCCAGAGAGAAAGAAAGCAGGTGAGGATAAACGACCTCTCAATACCTGGCATGGTCGGCAGACCAACGCAACCCAGAATGCTTAGGGAGAGGTAGGTGGGAGAAATACTGGTGGTGTCTAATGTGTGGGGGTGAGAGGTGTGGTGGAGTGCAATGTGGAGGGTGCTGTGTCATGCCAGAGGATAAATGGGATTGCGAGTCAGTAATGATGCTCTTCGGGCATCCAAAGATGATGGTATGGAGAGGTGGATAGAAAGAAAGGAGAATAGATGCACAAGTAGAAATGTCCCTAATCTAGTCATGTAAAGGTCTGTATGTGTAACGTGTAGCTCAGTGGACACTCCGCCTGAGTGTTCCCACCTCGTGATACGACGCGTTATCTTCTACGTAATTACTTTGCTGGGGCTCGTGGCAACATACGTTCCGCACTGGTCTGTCTGGCTGCACGGGGGTGGCGGAAAGTTGACAGCATGGCAGGCAGTCTCGGCAGTCACGCCGGATCAGGTTCTCAAGAAGAGGCACGCCCTGGCAATCACACACCAATTGTGAGACAGAGAGCGAAGTGAAGAGAAGAGGCAGCAAAGAGAGCTAATGGCTCCACGCTCCCCTTTTTTCAGCCCTGGGCAAAGGGTGGGGTGATTACCGGAAAGCGACATGCTGTGACCCAAATCCTGCTCCTCTATTGGGCCACAGCGGCCCTGGCTACGCCCTGCCAGGCTCTGGGACCGGAAACCGTCTCAGTTGCACACACGCTTCGGCACGGGTCGGAGCTCCTGACTCAACATCGGGCATGCTCCCTGAGCCGGCGCCCTGGCCCTGAATGTGCTCCGATTGCAGTCTGAATGTCGAATAGCAACGGACTTTCTCCGCCACCCACGGGCCACCTCATGAGCCAAAACGCACACCCGGGTCCCGAACCAAACTCCCAGATCGCCCTTCTTGGGACACCTCCTCGTTGCCCCTCCCCCCGCCATGGTCCGGCGACTGGATGAGGGCTGAATCAATCCCGCATTCTCACCTGGGACTTCCCCGGTGAGATGCTGTCGAGCTAGTAACGTTTGTTGCTTGGTCAAACATTGCGCTGTGCCGAAGACAATCCGAGTCGTGCGGTGCCGAGGACAATCCGAGTTGTGCGGTGTTCCTCAAAATAGAGTGGCGAATTGTAGTGATGCAGAGATATGAGGGGGGGTGGGAATATTTTTCCCGTGTGCTGGAGGCGTTTGTGGTCGAAGTGGTGAAGTTTGTTGAGTGAGGTGCGAAGTAAGGTGAGACGCCAGTTGGGAATTGGCACGCAGATTTGAACGAAGTAATGGTGCGCGATGCATGGATGGTTTAGTGTGTACTGTGCCGATGTGGCGGATCCGAGCCACGGGAGGCATCGTGGTGTGCTTATTATCAATCACATATTGAATGGCGTGTGTGCTTGCATGCTTGTTTTGTTCAATGGCTAAAAGGAAAGGGTTGGAGTAGGAATCAGAATATGAATTAGAGATAGTCACTCGGCCCATCTATGAGACCCACGCAACGCACTTCTTCCCATGAACCCAATAGACACGAGAGGAGGTCGAAGTACACAAAGACATGAAATAACTGTCTGTGGATGACAGTATCTTGGGTGCCATTGTCTTAGAGGCATGCGGTTTTGCAGAACCGAAACACCTTTTTAATATGAAGATATACATATTGCATTATAAATATTAAACGACATTGTATCTATGAAGAAATTTTATAATGACAAGGCAAAGTTTATCTGCAGAGTAGTAACTGCCATTGTGACGGTCAAAATCATTTACTTGTCAATTTAATTGCAACTAGGAGGGACAACTTCATAGGGAGTGGGTTTGTCAAGCACTCCATGTGGCAGAAAATGCAGCTTGTTCTGAAACAGTTGTAAATCAGTGAGTTTGGTGAGTTTATCAAATATTCCAGGTGGGAGAGACTATCTTAGAAAAAGCGTGTTCTTCATCAGGATTTGTGTAAAAAAAAAAGCTGGTTATATCTTGATAAAAAGTCTTACATTAATAGATTTGAAAATACGGAACATTATTACCCCCACGTGCAGAGGTTATGTTTTTCACCCCTTTCTGTCTATTTGTTACTTGCAAAGTCGAAGATTTTTCAAGTATATTGGTCCGTCGATTTTGTTATTCTGTCTATCTGTTTGTCACCTGCAGCTCACAATTTTAAACCAATCTTCATGATACTTCACCACATCGTAGAGGTTGTCGTAAGGAAGAAGCCATTGTTTTTGAGGTCAAAAGGTTAACAGAGGCCAAAGGTCAACAACTTCGATGAGATTTCTAAAATCCTCAATTTTCATCCGATTGACTTGGAATTTTAAGAGGATTTATATTTCAGGTCACTGAATTCACGGAGCCAATTATTTTTGAGATTACCAAAGACCAAAAGGTCAACATAGGCCCAAGGTCAAGAACTAAAGTGGTATTTCTAAAATCCTCAATTTTCATCCATTTGACTTGAAATTTGAAGAGAATTTATATTTCATGTCACTGGATTCAACCAACCAATTATTTTTAAGGTCAACATAGGCTCAAGGTCAACAACTAAGGTGCTATTTCTAAAATCCTCATTTTTCATCCCCCCAGAAGGGTGGGGACCTGAAATATAAATCTTCTTCAAACTTCATATTTGAAGAGGATTTATATTTCATGTCACTGAATTCAACCAGTCAATTATTTTTGAGGTCAACATGGACCAAATGGTCAACATAGTCCAAAGGTCAACAACTCAGGTGAGATTTCTAAGATCCTCAATTTTCATCCGATTGACTTGAAATTTGAAGAGGATATATATTTCAGGTCACTGAATTCAATCAACCAATTATTTTGGAGGTCCACATTGGCCAAAAGGTCAACACAGGTCGAATTTCTAAAATTGTCAATTTTCATCCGATTCATTTGGAATTTGAAGAGGGGTTGCATATTTTATCATTGAATTCAATCACCAATTATTTTTTAGGTCAAATTTGTTTTATGGATTTTGCAAGTATTGTGCTCTGCACAATTTCTTCTTGTTTGTTTTTTATCTTGCCAAAACGAAGTTTTTTACAAGATATGTTAGTCAGCTTGTATGTTTTTTGTTTGTTTGTTTGTTTGTCTGTAATCACGTATAAAAAAAATTCTGCAGAGCACAGTTATCATTGGAAATTTTTGTAACTTCGCATATCATAAGCCTATAGAGGTCCCTTTCAGTGTACAAAATTTTGAAGGTCAAGGTCAAAGGTCAAGGTCACTTTGTTGCAAATCAGGGGAGTCGCCGAAACCCTTCTTTTTTAAGTAATTTTGATCGGATCGTCTTCAAACTTCATGGGAATATAGATCATGGTCTGGCACTCAGCTGATTAATTTTTGGTGGCGATTTGCCTTGACCTTCATGGTTAGCGCCGAAGGTCAAACATATTTGACCCCAAGGTCAAATTTTCAAGTTTTAGGAACCATATCGTGTAGTACCTCAAATTGAACACCTCGATGAGTGCTTTCTAGACATGTCAAGCTTGAGACATTATGACGTCATTTGGTGACGTTATGAGGCAAAAGCATATTTTTCAAGGTTACTCTGTAGAACGATTCTCATCGGAATCTCTCGTAGGCAGATATTCCTCAAGGAGTCGCTCCTGGTGGATAGCAGCTCTGTTCACCTCAGTGTGACCTTAAAGAAGTCACACGTGGTCATCTTTTGGCAAGATACGGGTCACCCTGCAGGTGACATTGGTTTATTTGTTTGTTTGTCTGTGTACAGGATATCTCAAAAAGTTGTGGACAGGTTTGGTGTGTGAAAAGGACGAACTGATTAGATTTTGGTGAAGATCTGGTTCCGGATCTGACCGCTAGAATTTTTTTAAGTGATTCTTCACCATTGAGAGATAGGACTATAAACGATATATAGCATGATATATCAAAAAGTTGTGGACGGTTTCGGACGAAACTTGATGGACATGTTGGGTGTGTGAGAAGGAAAAATTGATTCAATTTTGGTGAAGATCTGGATCCAGACACGAGAATTTTTTTAAGTGTTTCTTCACCATTGAGAGATAGGGTTAAACTGATATATAGCACGACATCTCAAAAAGTTGTGGACGGATTCGGACAAAACTTGGGGGACAGGTTGGGTGTTTGGCAAGGACGAATTGGTTTGATTTTGGTGAAGATCTGAATCCGGATCCGTATACGATCATTATTTAATTTCTAAAGTGATTCTTCACCATTGAGTGATGGGGCCAAAAACGATATAGCACTGTATGGCATGATATTTCAAAAACGCAATGGGCTCGATATGTTCTTGTGGATCAGGCATTACGTGGCGGAGGTATGCACTCTACCGAGTGCCCTTTGAGTATCTTTCTGAAATCATGTTAACATTCTCCTGCAGAGAGAGTCTGGGAAGAAATATTTCACATTCTATTGGGAACAAATTCCCTAACATCATCCTGGTGGAACCGGGTTGTCTGCTAGTTGGGACACTATATCAAGGTAGGTTATATTTATTGACAGGTGTTGCTTTGTTTGAATTTTATTATGTGGTCCACCTCACCACCCAATGTCCCACTTGGTAAGTGGCCATCATTAACCAAAACTATGGGAACTCCTGATCCAAAGATATGGTATCTAAGAAGGTCAAAGTTATATAACTTTAACGTAATATTTAACATTCAATGACATAGTTGGAAATCAGGATGAACTTTTGGGGCCAATTTTTTGTGCAAGATTATGAAATGGATGAGGTTATAGGTGCATATCAAATAATTGCCAATGATCAGTAACTTCACCCCTTCATTTTACAGAGTACAACATCTCAGCTTTAATTTATCAAAAATACATTCAGACATCATATGGTATGTAAAATGCTCTTCCATATCCTTAAAAATCAAATTTGGCCTGGTTCAACACTTATTAATGCACCCCGTACCTTTTTAAAATGAAGATATACATATTGCATTTTAAATATTAAACGACATTGTATCAATGAGGAAATTTTATAATGACAAGGAAAGTTTATCTGCAGAGTCATCACTGCCATTGTGACGTTCAAAATCATTTACTTGTCAATTTCATTGCAACTCGGAGGGACAACTTCATAGGGAGTTGGCTTGTCAAGCACTCCATGTGGCAGAAAATGCAGCTTGTTCTGATACAGTTGTAAATCAGTGAGTTTGGTGAGTTTATCAAATATTCCAGGTGGGAGAGACTATCTTAGAAAAAGCGTATTCTTCATAAAGATTTGTGCATAACAAAGCTGGTTATATCTTGAGAAAAAAAGTCTTACATTAATAGATTTGAAAAATACGGAACATTATATCTTTCTGAAATCATGTTAACATTCTCCTGCAGAAATAGTCTGCAGTTTGTTGTAATCTAAACTAAGGTAGGTGAGATTACTGAGGCCATGAAATGCTGTTGAATTCCTTGGATTGATTGATATACTTGATCAATTTGTCATGTTTATGATTTGGATCTTTTGTCATAGGCAAGAAAAGAAGAAAAACAAAAAAAAAACAGAAAAACGAAATCGTATTAGGCTCGTACATCTTTCTTTAGTGAGGTGAGAGAGCTCATTCGTAGAGTTTTCCCTCTGATTGTCAACCCCTAAGTTTGATTATTGATCGAATACCATGTGACTACAATAACAATTGCTGTTCTGGAGGCAATGGTGCTTGGGGTTTTAAAGTAAACTCTATTTTGGAAGAAAGTGTTGCATCAATTGTTTTATTAGCTCGTATTTGCTTGCATACTCTCGCTAATGTAATACGGTCGTTTCAAAACAACATTGTAGGGGAGAACTTCAAAGTATAGCCCCCAAGCAATCTGTGTGATTTATCTCCCAGAAATTGAAGCAATGTTTTATCAAATTTTCTAGCATTGATTGTTATTTATGGATGGTTGTCTCTTTATTACCCCGAAGGTGGGCAGAATTTATGTTTCACCTCTGTCTGTCTGTTTGTCTGTCTGTGAACAAGATATCTCAAGAAGTTGTGGACAGATTCGGACAAGAATTGTTCGACAGGTTGAGAGTGAGATAAGGACAAATAAATTACATTTTGATGAAGATCTAGATTTGGTGACTAATTTTTTTCATGTGATTCTTCACCATTGAGATATAGGATCTATGCAGTGCATCACCTTCAATCACTTGCCAATAATAGGGTTATCTCACATCCTAACACAATGTCTTACATGTATTTTGTACATATACTTATGTCTTTGTACTTGCCATAATCACTTTTTACGACGTGGTATATTATATTATGTTATTATTTTTTTTATGATAATTATTACAAACAGGGTACCTGTCTCTGACAGGTTTTTAGATGTCTCACCTCAAATGAGCAATTTTTGGAGTGTGTATTCTTAGAAATGGGAATTCAGCATAAAAATTCAGTGAAGAAATATTATAGTGGGTGGAGCAAATAACTTTGGCAATGTCGTTCAGTTCCACCAGCTAAGATTTCCAATCCATGCTGGTTGTACCTTCGATATATATAGATATATATAGATAGATATATCGATAGATATATTGTGACGTCCACGGGACTTGAACAGTCCCGCCAACGTATAATGAGCCGAAACGATGGAGGCGGTTTATTTATTTACAACCCAAACATGGCGGTTCTAATCGCTCTACCGCAAACGGGACGAGGAAGGTGGCACGAGTCACTTTTCACTGAGTTGATGATGTTTATTTGTTTTTACTATTAACCAGAAATAACAAGACTCGGCAAGAAAAGGGATCCGGGGCGATTCTACGGGATGGTGTGGGATCGGGCGTGGGGAAAAACACAGACAATTCCAATGAATATTCAGATCTCAAACCCTCTAAGGCGCCAAGCACACACACACACACACACACACACACACACACACACACACACACACACACACACACACACACACACACACACACACACACACACACACACAAAACGTAGCTATTTCTGGTGGTCAGGCTGGACCGTGGTGTGGACGCAACTGTCCCTGGATCGGCGTCGGACGAGCTGGCCTTGCTCTCATCAGGGGGGCAGGAGAAACCGTGGTGCTGTCGACCTCCTGGTCTTGGCCCAAGTCCGCTCACAGCCGCCAGGGAACCAGTTCTGGCGCCAAGTTGCGAGCAGGAGAGGGAGGCAGGTCCGCCCGCCGTTCGACCCCGTACTCCGAGTCAGCAGAACCCCAGAGCCAACCAAGGTGAGGGACGAGGCTCAGCAAGGCTCCAAGACACGATCAAGAACACGATCGAATCAGCACAACAACAAGAACGCTCTCCGCGCAACAGCCTCCACACCAAAAAAACACGATCGTTTTGTCCCGATCTTCTTCCTCTTCCTTTTCGACCCCGAACAGAACCTTTTTATCCTCCTGTCCTCGTCACTTCCAATCGAGCCGTTTATTGGCCCACCGCCGTCGCCTTCCGCCAATCGTGATCACGGGGCGGAGCCATCCGCTGCACTGTCCTGTGACGTCACGGCCAGCCTCCAGGGACTACTAAAAGGGGTTTATGCAGACACACTTACCCTATCCCGTGTCCCTATCTAATTACGTGACAATTATCATTTCCCCCTTGAAGAAATGAACATTTACTAAACAACTTATCACCACTGAATTACTACTTATTACATCGAGATCCTGGTAAACTCGAACAGCATGGCATACCTAATTAAACATCCTAATTACCCTTTGAATGCAAACCCCCCCTCAAACGTAACAATATTAAGCCTGGTGTTGGCGCAGTGGTTAGGGCAGCGGTTTGGGATCCAAAAGGTCCTGAGTTCAAGCCCCGTTGGGCCACTGAATTAATACACCAGGGGGTTGACTCAGCCTGTCATCCTTCCGAGGTCGGAGAAATGAGTACTAGTATACTGGGCCGGTGTATACCCCGGTTAAAATAGGTGTACCATATCTCTGTGTCATAAGAGGCGACCAGGGTTGCGTCAGGAAGGGCATCCGGCGTAAAACATGTGCCAAATCACTATGCGGATCACACGGATGATCCGCTGTGGCGACCCCTAACGGGAGCAGACGAAAGAAGAAGAAGAAGATATAGATAGATATATAGATATAGATATTGTGACGTCCACGGGACTTGAACAGTCCCGCCAACGTAGAATGAGCCAAAACGATGGAGGCGGTTTATTTATTTATAACCCAAACATGGCGGTTCTAATCGCTCTACCGCAAACGGGACGAGGAAGGTGGCACGAGTCACTTTTCACTGAGTTGATGATGTTAATTTGTTTTTATTATTACCAGAAATAACAAGACTCGGCAAGAAGAGGGATCCGGGGCGATTCGACGGGATGGTGTGGGATCGGGCGTGGGGAAAAACACAAACAATTCCAATGAATATACAGTTCTCAATCCCTCGAAGGCGCCAAGCACACACACACACACACACACACACACACACACACACACACACACACACACACACACACACACACACACACACACACAAAACGTAGCTATTTCTGGTGGTCAGGCTGGACCGTGGTGTGGATGCAACTGTCCCTGGATCGGCGTCGGACGAGCTGGCCTTGCTCTCGTCAGGGGGGCAGGAGAAACTGTGGTGCTGTCGACCTCCTGGTCTTGGCCCAAGTCCGCTCACAGCCGCCAGGGAACCAGTTCTGGCGCCAAGTTGCGAGCAGGAGAGGGAGGCAGGTCCGCCCGGCGTTCGACCCCATACTCCGAGTCAGCAGAACCCCAGAGCCAACCAAGGTGTGGCACGAGGCTCAGCAAGGCTCCAAGACACGATCAAGAACACGATCGAATCAGCACAACAACAAGGACGCTCTCCGCGCAACAGCCTCCCCACCAAAAAAACACGATCTTTTGGTTGTAATCTTCTTCCTCTCCCTTTTCGACCCCGAACAGAACCTTTTTATCCTCCTGTCCTCATCACTTCCAATCGAGCCGTTTATTGGCCCACCGCCGTCGCCTTCCGCCAATCGTGATCACGGGGCGGAGCCATCCGCTGCACTGTCCTGTGACGTCACGGCAAGCCTCCAGGTACTACTAAAAGGGGTTTATGCAGACACACTTACCCTATCCCGTGTCCCTATCTAATTACGTGACAATTATCATTTCCCCCTTGAAGAAATGAACATTTACTAGACAACTTATCACCACTGAATTACTACTTATTACATCGAGATTCTGGTAAACTCAAACAGCATGGCATACCTAATTAGACATCCTAATTACCCTTTGAATGCAAACCCCCCCTCAAACGTAACAATATTAAGCCTGGTGTTGGCGCAGTGGTTAGGGCAGCGGTTTGGGATCCAAAAGGTCCTGAGTTCAAGCCCCGTTGGGCCACTGAATTAATACACCAGGGGGTTGACTCAGCCTGTCATCCTTCCGAGGTCGGAGAAATGAGTACTAGTATACTGGGCCGGTGTATACCCCGGTTAAAATAGGTGTACTATATCCCTGTGTTGTAAGAGGCGACCAGGGTTGCGTCAGGAAGGGCATCCGGCATAAAACATGTGCCAAATCACTATGCGGATCACACGGATGATCCGCTGTGGCGACCCCTAACGGGAGCAGCCGAAAGAAGAAGAAGAAGATATAGATAGATATATAGATATAGATATTGTGACGTCCACGGGACTTGAACAGTCCCGCCAACGTAGAATGAGCCGAAACGATGGTGGCGGTTTATTTATTTAAAACCCAAACATGGCGGTTCTAATCGCTCTACCGCAAACGGGACGAGGAAGGTGGCACGAGTCACTTTACACTGAGTTGATGATGTTTATTTGTTTTTATTATTACCAGAAATAACAAGACTCGGCAAGAAGAGGGATCCGGGGCGATTCGACGGGATGTTGTGGGATCGGGCGTGGGGAAAAACACAAACAATTCCAATGAATATACAGTTCTCAATCCCTCTAAGGCGCCAAGCACACACACACACACACACACACACACACACACACACACACACACACACACACACACACACACACACACACACACACACACACACACACAAAAAACGTAGCTATTTCTGGTGGTCAGGCTGGACCGTGGTGTGGATGCAACTGTCCCTGGATCGGCGTCGGACGAGCTGGCCTTGCTCTCGTCAGGGGGGCAGGAGAAACTGTGGTGCTGTCGACCTCCTGGTCTTGGCCCAAGTCCGCTCACAGCCGCCAGGGAACCAGTTCTGGCGCCAAGTTGCGAGCAGGAGAGGGAGGCAGGTCCGCCCGGCGTTCGACCCCGTACTCCGAGTCAGTAGAACCCCAGAGCCAACCAAGGTGAGGCACGAGGCTCAGCAAGGCTCCAAGACACGATCAAGAACACGATCGAATCAGCACAACAACAAGGACGCTCTCCGCGCAACAGCCTCCCCACCAAAAAACACGATCTTTTGGTTGTAATCTTCTTCCTCTCCCTTTTCGACCCCGAACAGAACCTTTTTATCCTCCTGTCCTCGTCACTTCCAATCGAGCCGTTTATTGGCCCACCGCCGTCGCCTTCTGCCAATCGTGATCACGGGGCGGAGCCATCCGCTGCACTGTCCTGTGACGTCACGGCCAGTCTCCAGAGAATACCAAAAGGGGTTTACGCAGACACACTTACCCTATCCCGTGTCCCTATCTAATTACGTGACAATTATCATTTCCCCCCTTGAAGAAATGAACATTTACTCGACAACTTATCACCACTGAATTGCTACTTATTACATCGAGATCCTGGTAAACTCGAACAGCATGGCATACCTAATTAGACATCCTAATTACCCATTTTATGCATACCCCCCCTCAAACGTAACACTGCCCCCTCCTCTGGTACCGCAGCTCCTGCAAGGTATATCAGAGTCGCTACCGTACCAGCCTTAACACTTACTGACACACCTAATTAACCTAACGAAATAAAGTAGGAGGGGCAATGGGCAGCGAGTCGCAGCTAACTTACCTATCCTGCTTAATGTACTACCCCCTTATGGCCTTATCCTCGCCTAAACAATCATTAGTTTTTTATTTTTTATTTTTTATTTTATCATATGAGAGCACTGAGCGAAGTTGCACTCCATCTTCTGGATCATCGCTCTTGCCCAGCACTCTTCCAGTGATCTGGGGAGGGGAAACAAAAGGTTCCACAAAAACACAACACTTATACTTTACATTCCTACTCTAAGCCTTAACGACACTATTCACAGGATATTTACACTTGACCGCGTCCCCCAGTGGATGCTAATAGACCCAGCGTTACCTGGGGAGCCAATTTTCAAATTTGCTTGCCCCAAAATTATGCGGATATCATGCCCTTGCTGCACCTGTCAAGTTGTGCGGGATCGAGTGGGACCCATACATCTTCACAACACTCACACCATGGTCATCATCACATTTCTAGGTCATGGTCCTCATTTTAATCATGCAGGCTGAATCCCGTCGTGGCCGTGGGGTGGGTTACCACAAGATGATGGGGGCATCTCAGGTGCAACCATGTCCACAGGTAAGCTTTAGTCCAACCCAGATGTTTCTCCGCCCCGCTCCCTTTGATTCCCTCCCCCCTGGTAGCCATCAGCTCTAATCCCATACAACACTCTGGAAGGGGCCTCACTGGCTCCTCTGGCCTTCCTGGGTCGCCAAGGTCCTACCCGCCTTGGACGCCCAACCAGACCCTCTCCCAGTTGCCTCCAAACACTGTCACCATTAGCCACCAGGTGGTGAATCTCCTTGAAGGGGGTCGCAATTCCCGCTCACCGTGAGCTTCAGCAATCCCTGTGGACAAGCACATCATCCCCACCCACAAAACCCACATGACTCCCCCACCCCATCGGCCTTACATATGACACCTGCATTTCTAACACTTCGCCGACCATGACCTTCCCTGTTACCACACCATGTCCAATAAAAAATCAATGTGTGCACCATACATTTCACTTCTTAACTTAAAACAACTCACACAGCACTTCTCACCCGATCCACGCACCAGCCATTGGACAGCCACTCGTGCCCGCTTTGTTACCAATTACCCACTGTCCCGATTGTCACTCTAAAACCCAGCAGAACTTACAAACACATGCCAATTTTCCCACAATTCATTTTTTTCCACCAAAGGAGGGCACTTCGCCACAATCTCAGCAGCCGAGCATGGCCGTATATGCTCAGCCCAATCTAGTCTCCCCGACCCCCGACAGTGATCTCCGGACCCGACCTATGAAAGGGCATCTCGGATAGACCTGGCGGTTCAACAGGAGGATTCACCCTCTCCGAGTCTAAAAGTCTATTGGAGGGTCCCTCCATCGCCGGGTACCGGCAATATCGTTGCATGTGTCCTCTTCGCCCGCACCGGAAACAACTCCCCATAAAAGGCCCCCGTGAGTATCGGTGAAATGTCTCTTCCGGTTCCGGACCCCCTCGGCCATAATTGAATTGCTCTATTGGCTGGGCTGGACCCCGCCGCTTTGGCGCACTAACTACCGGATTACCCTTTATCAAACTCGACAGTTTCTGGCAAATTTCCTGAAACATTTGGGTAATGCCAATTTCTCCCAGCCCCCCTCCCTGATCCTGAATCTCCGCCTGTCGGATCGTCACCGATGGCCTCTCGGGCACCCGACCCGGCCGCCTCCACGAGGCCAGCCTGGCTGCGCACTCAGCCGCTCTGTGAACGGTGGGTGGATCCTGTAGCTCCACTAGCGCTCGGACCTCAGGGTCCGGAAGAGCAGCTAAAAATTTCTCTAGTGCCAGTCTGTCCCACGCCTCCACTGTAAGGTCCCGATACGCAATCCTGACTGATTGGTAAATGTCCTGCGCCAGCTCCTGCACTGTCTCACCCGGCTTTAATCTGCGGTGCTGGAGCTGGGCCCGCACCAGATCACAGTTTGCCGCGAACCCAAACCGACGGCTCAACGCCTCGCAAATGTGGGAGCTGGTCAACATCCCCTCCGCGATCACGTTTAACACGTCTGCGGCTGGTCCCCGCAACGTTGCCACCAAATTCCCTGTACGTTCCTGCTCATTCCACCCGTTTAGTCGGGAAATGCACTCAAATTGCGTCAGAAAAGCTTCAACGCTCTCTGACCCGTCGAAATTTACCAGGGGGATCACTTTTACGGTGGCCCGCTTCTCAGTTTCTCCCTTGTCCGAATCCAGCCCAGGGATCAAACACCCTTGTGGCTGCGTATCCAATTTCGGAGCCCACTGTGGCCAAAGATGTTTTGTGGTGAGGGTCTCATGGGTCAATTTTGCCTCCTGTTCCAAACGTTGAATGGACCGATTCACCTCTTCCCGCAGGATCTTCTGGGCCCGCACAACCTCCTCCAAGGCTCCGTCGCGAGTTTGTAGCTGCTCCTCAACCAACCCGGACACTCTACTTACAAAAGACGGCTCTACCAGGCCTTTATCCAAGACTTCATCTTGGCTCATAATTTTATCTTGTTCATCCAAACGAGCCTTCAATCCTTTTACCTCCTCCGCCAAATTCATCCCTTGCTTCCTCAGCTCTCCCCACTCTTCAACTTGCAGCTGCATACGAGCATCCACACAGGCACGATGACGTTCCAGGCTTTCATCCACTTTATCAACCCGAATGTTCGTTGCATCAATTTTATCCACCAGTTTTTTCCGTATATTTTCCCCCTCCAATGTAATTTCTACCTTTGTTTCCTCCAATCTATCCTCGAATTTACTTTGTATTTCCCCCAATTTAACATCCACACACTCCTGCATCTCAGTTTTCATTTTCTCCATCTTTTCCCCCAATTAATCCCTCATTAAATCAATCCGTGCACCCAACTGTACCCCCATTACCCCCAATTGATCTGTCATTTCTGCCCTCTGTGTCACGAATTGATTTTCCATTTGTGCCGTCATTTCTGCCCTCTGTGTCACGAATTGATTTTCCATTTGTGCCGTCATTTCTGCCATTTGTGCCCCCTGTGCCGTCATTTTTGCCCCCTGTGCTGTAATTGCACTCATTAAACGTTCCAACATTATCCAGATCGTCATCGTGCCGGTTTCCGGCGCTGCCGGCTCCGTTACGGGCGATGAAGCATGGTCCACGCTCGGAATGGGGGAGGTTCCAACCCTACCCCCGTCTCTCCATTCTTCCCCCGACTCGCTGCCAGACACGTGGCCTTCCTCCTCAAACATCTGCACATCCGCCATGGTGCAGAAGTCCCATTTGCCGCCAATTAATTTAAATTTGAAAAATCCCGCCAAAATTTTCCCGCGCTCGCGCGCTTTTCTGTAGTAGTTTTATATTACAGTTCGTGGCGAGATTTTAATCTTGGTATGTTCTCCCGATACCTAATATAATTTAGAGGGGTTCGAACATCCAACACCCTGACACCAATGTGACGTCCATGAGACTTGAACAGTCCCGCCAACGTATAATGAGCCGAAACGATGGAGGCGGTTTATTTATTTATAACCCAAACATGGTGGTTCTAATCGCTCTACCGCAAACGGGACGAGGAAGGTGGCACGAGTCACTTTTCACTGAGTTGATGATGTTTATTTGTTTTTATTATTACCAGAAATAACAAGACTCGGCAAGAAGAGGGATCCGGGGCGATTCGACGGGATGGTGTGGGATCGGGCGTGGGGAAAAACACAGACAATTCCAATGAATATACAGTTCTCAATCCCACTAAGGTG
>NC_140966.1:10817477-10827477 GCF_056783735.1 Eptatretus burgeri
GTCTGCGCGTTGTTTCACGACAGCGTCTTACCGTCGATTCTTCACTCACCACCACGGCCACCAATATCTCCCGTGGATGGCAGACATCTTCTCGCACCTCTGCGTGGACGCAGCTGCCACCAAGTTGAGGCATGCTGAATGGCCCGGATTACCCGGGCCGCATGGCGTACGGACGAAGCAAGCACATTGATCGGTGCCAACCGCAGCACGCTGGGGGTGCCCGAGCGGGCATGCGGGACCGGCGCGGCCCTCAGCGAGTGGCCGGAGCACAGTCCGGGAGTTCGGTGCAGGGCAATTCTCATCGCGGGGTTCGGAGCGAGACGATTCCACGGCTCTGCGAGTTATTGCCGGATGCACCAGTGAAGCAACTTCCAGCCACGACGGCTGGGTCGTGTGGTGGCTGAGGCCCAATGGGAGCACCTGATTCAGGTAACGACGCATCGCTTCGGGGTGGCGCCCTGCCCTGCACCGCAGGGCCTATAAATGACGGATCGCGAAGCCGTCCAGAGAGTCGTGGTCATCCTCATCTTCCTTGCCTGACTTTGAATCGCTCTCAGCGTGTGCCTGCTTCACACCACCTTCCTCTTCACACACTTGTCGCTGGCTCCGCCCACCCGCCTGACTCCGTTTGCTGCTGCTCCTCCGCCCATTCGCTCTTGATTCCGCCTCTTCCACCCACTCTCTGCTGGCCCACCTAAAGTCCCTCCCTCACGCCTGACGGTCGCGCCCATTCTCTGGATCGGCGCGGACGCTTTGCCGCACTATAGCCAAGCAGGAGACGACGTGTCCATTATTAAGGAGGGATCGTTCAGCGGAGCATCCCCTCAAAACATACTGGGTGGCACGGTCAGTCAATCGTGCAAGGTATTGCGAGACCTTTAGCCTCATCTCTTCTCCTTTTTATTCTCATTAACTCTTCTTCATCGGTGTGTGTGTGTGTGTGTGTGTGTGTGTGTGTGTGTGTGTGTGTGTGTGTGTGTGTGTGTGTGTGTGTGTGTGTGTGTGTGTGTTATGGCACCTGTCCTCGCTTAAGTTAAGATTGCAGAAGAATTATATCGGGAGAGGTCTGCTCTATATCTGCTTGAGTAAGTTGCTTGTTTTGCTGTCGCATCACACATCTCTTCCTATCCTGCTTACACACATCACGGTTGGTTCGCGACCTCCAAACATCCTCATGGAGTTATCCGTGTGCTACCCCGAGATAGCTCCCTCCCCCCCCCCCCGTGGTCTTCTCATCTGACCCCCCCCAGCTGCAACTATATATATATATATATTTATTTATATATATATATTTATATATATATATATTTATATATATATATATATATTTATATATTTATATATATTGTTACAAATTTGGAAATCAATCGCACTCATCATTCAGGTTCCTTTAGCTCAGTTATGTCGATAAGTGCATGTTCCATCGATAGCTCACCTTCCATTGTTTACACGTGGGAGTTTACACGTGAGCACACACACGTGGGAGTAATAGGGGACAATAGGAGTGAGCTTGGGGAATGTCCCGTGACCCGGTGCGAGCAGCAGGATAGCATCCTTCAGGAATGGAGGGAGACGCTATGCTCCCTTGAAGCGGATCACGACCAGGTCGGTCCGGTCGAGCTTTGCGAGTTCGGGGGGGGCGAGTGCTGTGAACGGGTACATGCGGAGCTTGGGGGGTATGGAGGCCCCGGGAGCGCTTGTGGAGGCGCAAATTCCCAGCGTGATTGTTGCGGTGTGTGGGATTACGAGTGTGGCGAAATGCGTGTTGAAAAGTGCGCATAGTGTGAGAGGAACCGCATGTGTGAGGTCATGGAATGACGGAGATTGCGGTCGGTATGCGGGAACACGCAACCGCGTGTCCGAGTGTCATGGTAAGGTGTGTAAGCGTCATGGCACGTGGGAGTGCGTGCGTGAACTGGCGACGAAGACGGTGCCAGACGAGGGACAAGTGCCGTGTTGCGACCGTTGCTGTTTTGGTGACTGTGCCAGATTCACACAGCAGCGTGCACGGGGTCCGTACTGTGCTTCGCACGAGGCTTCCGCGTGCGCGCCTGCACGAGTGAAATCCGGTCCAGAAACTCGCGTGGTGGATGTAAGCCAATCCCGCGGACGGACCGAAGCTCGGCTGGAAATATGAATTTGGATCGGACGGGTTCTCCAGGTGAGTGTGTATGTAAAGCTCCATGTGGCCTGCGCCGCACGTTCTGTTCGCAGAGCGCGCAAAGCGGCTTCCCTGATGCGTTACACGTGCCCCGGCTTGCCGAGAAATCGCACGGTTTTGGGGTGTGAGTGACGTCATCGGGGATTCCGCGGCATGGGTTACGGATGAGCAGAGCACATGTGCTCGAAACGTGAGGCTTGCTTGGGATGCGCAGGGTGACGTCGTGGCTGCATGGTTGGAATCCGGCAGAAGGGAATCCCTGCCGGATGATACCGTCCGAGAAGGGACGAGGTGCGCGAAGCGCGAACAGCTGCCGCGACGTCACGGGAAAAGAGCGCAGGTTGTGAATTGCCACGCTGGTGCACAGAGAGAGAAACAAAAGAAAGAAAAGCAAGCCTTGCCACTTCAATTATACAGGATTCCCTGGGCAAGGGGTAGGAGACCCCCTTGCTCGGGGGCACAGGAAGACCACTAGTTGAAGAGAGTTGAGCTGGTTGTTCGGCTCGAGCTTGTCGGTTGTTGTTCATCGAGGAGGAGCGCCAGTTGCGAGAGTCGCGCGTGTTTTGCACTCTACTTCCTCGTTCAGCTGGCTCTTCTTGGTTCGTGGAGCTCTTTGTTCTCCGCTTGGTTCCTGGCTTGGTGCGACTCCTTGGCCTCATCTTGGAGGTGGTTCTTCAGGGAAGTGACACATCGACGGGAAGGACCGGCGCCTCGTCTGACCAGCACATGTTCAGAAGCGCGAGAGGATTCGCTGGAGCTCGGGAAGGATCGCGGCTCACGGCGATTGGATTCAGCTCGCTCTCGCTGGAGCCCGGGTTCGAGCAGCTTGAAGACCACACAAGGTGGAGAGGTTCGAGATCGGTTCTGGGTTTCAGCTCATCTGTTCCTCCGAGTTGAAGTCCTTATTAAAGGCATCAGCCACCATTTCTTGGGTGTGTGTGTGTGCGTGCGTGTGTTTGTGGGCCCGTCTAATAAGTAGGAAACTGTTAAGTGCCTGTGTTGTATTTGCTTTACATTTCATAATAGAACTCGGCTGTAGGTGTTTGCTCTTGTCTTTTTCCCCATCCCCCCATTCATTGCATGCCTGTATGGAAATAAATGTCCCCATTGTTAAATGTCACCTGCTCGTTGCGTCCCTTCCTCACATTGACTGCCATGGAGCGTTTGGAATGTTAGCTGGCTGTTTATAAGCCGATAAAACGTAATCTGGTCCGACGGGGCTTGGCAATATATAACCGCTCGGCAATCGCATACGGAACGAGCTGCTTAAGCAGCTCGTTTTCGTGCAGGTCCCGTTGAGGTATAAACTCCCGGCATTTCTGTCCAAGCGAATAGTTAGGTATATGGACAATTCGGCGATTAACCCTGTAGTGTGTGGACAGAGGAGTTTGCTGGTTTATGGTGTGGTTAACAACACCCGTAGCTGGGTTTCGGCGTTGATCCGGAAGCTACGACTGGATTGCTCGTTCAGTGGCCGCGCGGTCGCAATCGGGCTGAAGGCAGTCGTCTGCACGCCGAACGGGCAGAAATCTACAGATATATATATATATATATAATCTCTTCTTCTTCTTCTTCTTCTTTCGGCTGCTCCCGTTAGGGGTCGCCACAGCGGATCATCCATTATGATCCGCATAGTGATTTGGCACATGTTTTACGCCGGATACCCTTCCTGACGCAACCCTGGTCGCCTCTTACGACACAGGGATTATATATATATATATATATATATATATATATATATATATATATATATATATATATATATATATATATATATATATATATATATATATATATAAATCAAAATAGGTAGTGGTAACTCTGGATAGGAATTTAGTGAGGCCTCATCTGGAATATTGTGTACAGTTTTGTTCACATCTGAGGAAGGACTAAGCTATTAACAGTGGCTGAAAGAGACAGGACCTTTTACATGAGAGAGGAAGCGATTGCGAGGGGGTCTGATCAAGATGTTTAAGATAATGAAGGGTATACACAAAATAAGTGCAGAACAATTTTTCAGCTGAATGGACACTGACAGTACAAGGGGCCAAAATTTAAGCTAAAAAGAAGAGGACAGTTATGACGGTAGTAACGGAGGTTCTTTCAATCAGGGTGGTGAATGCTTGGATTGGCCTCATTACAAGGTGAGTGACTTTAACCAGTGGATAGTTTTAAAATTGAATTGTTTAGGTATCTGAAAATCGTGGGATTAGGGGTCTACTTAGATATTGACACGATGGCACAGGCGTGATTGGCCCAATGCCCTCATCCTGCATTTAAGTTACTAAACATTGATGTTGATGTATTCATATTAATTACCCCGAGTGCATAGCATAAATTGGGGTTAAGCAATTGGTTCACTCTGTCTGTCGATTTGTCTATTTCTATGATCGAGGAACTACTTAATTCCAATTGAATCTTGTGTTTTTAACACTATAAAATAGGAATCGGAACACAAACCAACATTTTAGCAGTTCATTGGCTCTGAATTTGGCAAATTGTACAGTCTCATCCCGAGCGCACATGCACACGTGCACTGAAGCACTTGCTTCAGTCAGTCTGGCAGTCAAACAAAATTCAAAATCATTCCAAACAGGAATTTTTGGGGACATCATGAAGGACACAAACAACAGGCACAAATAACTAATTCAACGCGTTGAACTCGAGGGTTCATAGAAGAGTTTACCTCATGCAGTGTTCAATTATATAAGTTGGTTGAAATTAAGTAATGATTTGAAAAAACCAATTAAAAAAAAAACCTGAAGTTTAGCATTGTTGAAGCAGTCTTATACAGCACCTTATTTAACATGTTCAAGCGCTGCAAAACCGGAGGGTTTTTGAAGCGTTCCGAAGGTATTTGTGTTCTCCGGTGTTTAATCGTATGATTACATTGAAATATAATAAATATTGTAAAAGTCGTTTGAATAAATTAATTGTGGAAGTTTATCGTTTACTTTTACGTTGATGGCTGTTACACCACCTTGATCGAACACGTGACATTAGTTCTTGATGTATGCCTGTTCTCTGTGTCTGTTATGAAGTTTCCTGTTTGGAATTTGGAATGATTTTCAATTTTGTTTGACTGATAGACAGGCAGACGAAAAAAAATTATCTCACTCCTCTCTGTGCATTTTCAGACGATCAGGACAACTTTCAGAGCAAAGTACTGCCAAACCTCCAGGTTCGTTTCCCGATTCATGTGCCTATTCGTGTTCAAAATATAACATTCCATTGACTTGAAGTTGTTCCTCAATCATAAACTGCCGTTTGTGGATGGATGGACAGACAGAAGTGAACCAATTGCTTAACCACTGCTTGTGCTTCACGTGCATGGGGTCATAAGGTGGTGTCAAAGACAGTGGTAAACCTCTGAATAAATGTTGTTTTTTATAGCCTTTGAAACTTTTATTTTAGTTCATTGAATTGTATACTTAAACAATATAAAACAAAAGGAGGAGATATTCTGGTAAGGGTCAGGATGTCTCTGAATCACATAGATTCTTTAGGGTCAATACTTTGACGGGCAAAAACAGCAGGTCTTCAAGGGTCTTTCTTTTCTACAGTCATTTTTCTGTAGCCTTTATGGAGATCACAAGACCGAATGCAACATGTGCCCCCACAATAATTTTTTCACATAGAGAGGAAAATAATATTTTATTTGCGGTTGTACGTCATTTAAAACACCTTCTTATGTTGTATAAAATAATCTCATGTATATGATGCTTGTTTTTGGACTTGAAGACTGGTTAAAATGAAAGTAATGCCCTCTTGGTGTCAGTCATGATGTCACAGAGGCTGTGAAGTTTAACAAGCAACAAAAATGCACAAAAACAGGTTTTTAATTTTTTTCCAGTTTAGCCATAACAACATTCTCATGGTTTCATTATAAAGGTTATTTGTGATTTAAATGTTGTTTAAAGGGGAACCCAAATTCTCAGACCAGCTCGATGCTAATCTATCCCTTGATACCCTATAAAGTAAATGTGATGTCTTTTTTTTTCGATTTCAGAATTATAAAGTCGGTAAATTTGCGATTAAAAGTCGAAATTTTCTTCTTATTCAGATTAGCCGTGATGTCATGTCAATAAGTTGACTGTCAAACCCGTACTGTCTACGGGTTACATCACAGAACAATTAAACTCAAACGGCAAACAATTTTCCAAATTTCCACAAATATGCCGAGTCGATGCGTCCTTGGTGCTTGTATAGTAATACAAACCGAGATGGTTTCATGCAACATCAATGGCCGAAAGACCCTAAGTTTGCTCGAAATTTGATGAGGTTTGTCCGAAATACATGAGTGTGGATCCATCCATCGGGACCATCCTTTGTGCAGAGCGTTGGTGCTGCCTAAACATTCTCCTTGGCTATTGGGCACAATCCTGGACAGGTCGCCACTCCGACACAGGATACCAGCAAGCTGGTACTTATTTTTACAGCCTCAGAAGGATGACAGGCTGAGTCAACCCCAACTGGTATTAGTTCAACAGCCAAGCAGGATTTGACCTCAGGACCCAAGGTTCCCAAGCCCACCACTCTCGCCATTAAGCTAATACAAAAGCATCGAGTGTGGATCAGGCTGACAAAATGATCACTTTTGGTCTCGGTACATTTTACAGAGCACTGTTATGAAACAACATAGGTGGTGAGAACTTGTGGTTATCTGCCATGATTGAGAGACGATGCCATCCCCACGATGAAGAGGCAGAAAGCCGTCGCTCCAAACTGTAACACCATCTCTATCAAGCCACCAGCACATGTATACGGACAACTTGACCTGTCAAAAAAATGCCTGTTGCCACTGCCTGGTTGTTTCCATAAGAGCACCTAAAAATAATCATCTATTCACACAAATTTCTACAAGTCAAACGAATCACCATCTATTTATGTTGTAGAGAAAGTATGCATGTATATCATCGTCAAGGTGATAAACATAAAAATAAACCAATGTCAACCGCAGGGTGACCCGTATCTTGCCAAAAGGTGACCAGGTGTGACTTCTTTAAGGTCACACTGAGGTGAACAGAGCGGCTATCCACCAGGAGCGACTCCTTGAGGAATATCTGCCTACGAGAGATTCCGATGAGAATCGTTCTACAGAGTAACCATGAAAAATATACTTTTGCCTCATAACGTCACCAAATGACGTCATAATGTCTCAAGCTTGACATATCTAGAAAGCACTCATCGAGGTGTTCAATTTGAGGTACTACACGATATGGTTCCTAAAACTTGAAAATTTGACCTTGGGGTCAAATATGTTTGACCTTTGGCGCTAACCATGAAGGTCAAGGCCAATCGCCACCAAAAATTAATCAGCTGAGCGCCAGACCATGAACTATATTCCCATGAAGTTTGAAGACGATCCCATCAAAATTAGTCAAAAAATAAGGGTTTCGTCGACTCCCCTGATTTGCGACAAAGTGACCTTGACCTTTGACCTTGACCTTCAAAATTTTGTGCGCTGAAATGTACCTCTATAGGCCTATGATATGCGAAGTTACAAAAATTTCCAATGATAACTGTGCTCTGCAGAATTTTTTATACGTGATTACAGACAAACAAACAAACAAAAAAAACAAAAAAAAAAAAACATACAAGCTGACTAACATATCTTGCAAAAACTTCGTTTTGGCAAAATAACAAACAGAGAAACAGACAAAGAGAATAACGTACACAACCAACCAATATACTTTGATTTTCGCAAATAATGAACAGACAGAACAGACAGACAGAAAGAGATGAAAATATAACCTCATTCACCTTCGGTGGCAGAGGTAAAAAGAAATGTGAGCACGTACTGAACACACTCTCCTGTTTGCTGGGAGAAACTTGAGCTGATTATCGCTCAGGACTAGCTTATCCAGTGACACTAAGTGGTCGAACACACCAACAGGGAGAGCCTGGATTGGAACCGTTTTCATACTCTGTCAAAAGGCCATTTTAAAGTGTGAAAATCCATGAACATAATGATAATTATACTATCACTGATCAAATTTTAATGGTGGTATGGAAAACACTTTAGCCAACCCATTGTTGGGTGTGAAGAAAGCTCAAAGCACGCTTTTTCACTTCAACTCTCAATCTGTCTTGTTTGGATTTTTGCCACCACTTTTGCCACCAAAGGTGGATGGAGGTGATGTTTTCATCCCCGTTTGTCTGTTTGTCTTTGAGCAGGATATCTCAAAACGTTATGGACAGATTTGGACGAAACTTGGTGGAGAGGTACGGTGTGTGACGGGGAGGAATTTATTAGATTGGGTGAAGACCCAGATCCAGATCTGACTACCAGAATTTTTTCGGTGATTCTTCACAATTGAGAGATAGGGTCAAAAACGAACTATAGCACGATATCTCAAAAAGTTATGGACGGATTCAGATGAAACTTGGTAAACATGGGTGTGTGACAAGGACAAATTGATTCGTTTTTGGTGCAGATTCGAATCCGGATCCGGATCCCATATTTTAATAGTGATTCTTTACCACTGAGAGATTGGGCCAAAAACGATATACAGCATGATATTTCAAAAATGTATTTGGCCTGATATGTTCTCGTGGACCAGGCATTGCGTGATGGAGGTATGCGGCCAAAATCGATATACAGCATGATATTTCAAAAATGTATTGGGCCTGAGATGTTCTAGTGGATCAGCCATTGCGTGATGGAGGTATGCGGCCAAAAACGATATACAGCATGATATTTCAAAAATGTATTGGGCCTGATATTTTCTCGTGGATCAGGCATTGCATGACGGAGGTATGCGGCCAAAAACGATATACAGCATGATATTTCAAAAATGTATTGGGCCTGATATTTTCTCGTGGATGAGGCATTGCATGACGGAGGTATGTGGCCAAAAACGATATACAGCATGATATTTCAAAAATGTATTGGGCCTGATATTTTCTCGTGGATCAGGCATTGCGCGACGGAGGTATGCGGCCAAAAACGATATACAGCATGATGTTTCAAAAATGTATTGGGCCTGAGATGTTCTCGTGGATCAGGCATTGCGCGACGGAGGTATGCGGCCAAAAACGATACACAGCATGATATTTCAAAAATGTATTGGGCCTGATATTTTCTCGTGGATCAGGCATTGCGTGACGGAGGTATGTGGCCAAAAACGATATACAGCATGATATTTCAATAATGTATTGGGCCTGATATTTTCTCGTGGATCAGGCATTGCGTGACGGAGATGTGCGGCCAAAAACGATATACAGCATGATATTTCAAAAATGTATTGGGCCTGATATGTTCTCGTGGATCAGGCATTGCGTGACGGAGGTTTGCGCTCTATCGAGTGCCCTTCTAGTTAATAATGCATTTATTTCACATTTTAACTTTTGGCAACTGACCAGCAAAACAAAGTAATTTGTGTAGTTGTAGTGGTGTATTTATTTGATTATTATTATTACAATTATTTCAATACTTGTTCAAACAAACTCTCCCTGCAGGCATATTTAAGGAACTGAAAAATTTAGAAACCCTCTGGGTCACTGATAATAAACTCCAGGCTCTCCCCTTGGGTTATCTTGAGTCTTGCTAACCCAGGCATGCATTGAATTCCCAGGCTGTACATCAGAGACCACAATGTCAAGCAACAAAACAGGAAAAATATTTTACTAATGAAGCCATTCACTTACTTTAAGTTTTACTAAGCTTTAACGGGTATGCATAAAATCGAAATCCTGTGGTCACATCAAAAAAAAAAGAGAAAATAATGTTTTCTGTCTTTCCTGATAGCCAGACCTTTGTACTGCAGTCATGGCCAAAAATGCTGGCACCCTTGGACTTTTTTCAAATAATGCACCATTTCTTCAAGAAAATTGTTG
>NC_140966.1:10860480-10877980 GCF_056783735.1 Eptatretus burgeri
CCCCCTTCCATGCCCATGTGGTATTTCGGTGCTCCGGGTCCATTTCCGAGGGTCGCCCGTGTCCAGTACACTATCCCGGTCCCTTGGACCCATGGCCTACTCTGGCCAACTTGTCTAGTGCCCAGGGTGCCCTCTACTCAATACGCTCATTACAACAGCCACGCTCCCAGCCGGTCAATGAACTCCTGCACCCCTCCAAGAGGTATCGTGCCTTCGTACAACACCAACAACAGAACGACCTCCTTTTGGTAAATTTGACTAACCCACTAACTAACATTACACTGACCCCGGGGTCCCATGGTTGGGATTTACTCCTCGCCCCAATCATTCGTTCGCACCATGCATTCCACATTCACTCCATTCACACACTTGGGCCCGCTGACCCATATTCATTCATCATACATCTTTCTTTCACTTTTTTATCTTGCCAAAACGAAGTTTTTGCAAGATATGTTAGTCAGCTTGTGTGTTTTTTTTGTTTGTTTGTTTGTTTGTCTGTAATCACGTATAAAAAATTCTGCAGAGCACAGTTATCATTGGAAACTTTTGTAGCTTCGCATATCAGAGGCGTATAGAGGTCCCTTTCAGTGCACAAAATTTTGAAGGTCAAGGTCAAAGGTCAAGGGTCACTTTGTCACAAATCAGGGGAGTCGACGAAACCCTTATTTTTTGAGTAATTTTGATCGGATCGTTTTCAAACTTCATGGGAATATAGTTCATGGTCTGGCGCTCAGCTGATTAATTTTTGGTGGCGATTGGCCTTGACCTTCATGGTTAGTGCCTGAGGTCAAACATATTTGACCCCAAGGTCAAATTTTCAAGTTTTAGGGACAATATCGTGTCGTACCTCAAATTGAACACCTCGATGAGTGCTTTCGAGATATGTCAAGCTTGAGACATTATGACATCATTTGGTGACGTTATGAGGCAAACGCATATTTTTCATGGTTACTCTGTAGAACGATTCTCATCGGAATCTCTCGTAGGCAAATATTCCTCAAGGAGTCACTCCTGGTGGATAGCAGCTCTGTTCACCTCAGTGTGACCTTAAAGAAGTCACACGTGGTCACCTTTTGGCAAGATATGGGTCACCCTGCGGGTTACATTGGTTTATTTATTTATTTTATTTATTTTTATTCTCCACACTGACACACATTCTGCTGGCTACCTCCCCACGAACTAGCTCGTGCCCCTCATTATCCCTTATCCTAATGCACGTTCCTTTTAGCTCGACTGCTAAGCTACGTCCCCACTACACATTCCTTGTCTGTCCGTGTCTCCCAAAATCCATTTCTAAATCTAACCTAACATTCTCTCTTACTCGTTCCACGGGCCACATGGAGGACGGCTCATGGCCCCCATGAGGCCGGTCTATCGAACACTAAACCCTTCCCACTAACTATTGCTCCTTTGCCCAAGCTAGGATGCTTTCCACATCCTGGCCGGGGTATCGTGAACTCGTAGCGAGGCTCTTTTTTATTTTATTTTTTTTTGCACTGCCAGGGCGGCGGTCTGTGACTCGCTCGTTCGTCCCTTCCGTCGGACGATACTGGGGCCTTGTCGCCCTGCGCATCGCAACAAGCGCTCGCCTTCGAGGGGTCCGCCATGCGAGCAGTCGTGCGCCGCTCGCCCGTAACTCGCGCCGCGAGGTCCCCAGTGACGTCACCCGTGCACCGAACCTGCGCGGTTTCCCGTGCAGTCCCGCACGAGCGCATCATCCTGGGAACCCGCTCCGCGCGTTCCGCGAACAGAACACGCGGTGCGCAGCATGGGGAGCTTCACACACGCGCCGCATGCGGACCCGTCCGCTCCAAATTCACACAACACTTTCCATTTACATTCTCGACGTCCACGCGGCTTTGTTGTATCCAACACGGAGCATTCTCCTGCCGGATTGCGATCGCGCAGACGCGCGCATGTGGGTCGTGCACGGAACGCGCCATGGACCTCGTATGCGCCGTCGCGCGAACCCGGCGCAGTTGCCAAAATAACTTTACACGGTGCAGTGCCAGAAGGCTCGCCACACCCGTCTCCCGTCTGAATCGGTCCGTCGTCCATTTCCATGCACGCACTCACGCACGCTATGTTACTCACACCACTCGCACACCTTGACACGCACTCCGGGACAATCACATTGGGGATTCGTGTTAACTCAAGGGGTCCTGGGGTCTCTCCCCCCCCCCCAAACTCTGCATGGACCCCTCCGTATCATGCACCCACTCGACCTCGCATGGCCCGACCGGATTCACCTGGTTGCGATCTGCTTCGAGGGAGCTTACCATTTCCCCCTGTTCCTGAGGCAGGCTATCCTGATGCTCGCACCGGGTCACGAAACATTCCCCCATGCTCGACCTCATTGTCCCTCCTATCTCTACCTGTGTGTGCTCGTTAATTTCCTGTATTTCGTTCACCTCTATCTCTTCTATTTCGTGCATCTTTTTATTATTTCTGATGCCTCTCGTGTCTCTATTAATTTTTCCGTCATCCCTTTTGTTATTTCTCCCTTAATTGTGGTGGCGTCGCTCGTCGCCTCGACCTTGCCCATCTCCATTGCGGACCGATCACATTGCACACTCCCTATTGACTCGATCGTTCCCCCACGTGCAGGCGCCATTTTCCAATCCATCGCCCACATACTCGCCTGCAGGTTCAACCCCATGCTCTGCATCTCCTCTTTTATTTCCTTTTTTAATTTTTGCGCACTCGCATCCATTTTGTCTTCCATCTGTTGCGCATTCTTTTGTAAATCCTCACACATTGCTCGTCTTAGTATCCTCACCAACTGGCTCGTGTCATGTGGCAGAGCCGATCCGCCATGATGGTGTGCGGAACCAGCAGGGATCGGGGGGGGGAGTTACGGAGGGGGGGAGGTATCATATACTGCCCCTGCCACTCCCAATACCCCTTCTGCGTTTGGCTGCGGGGAAAGTTCTTGCTTGGGGGTTTCATCCTAGGCCATCGGTTCCTCTAAACCTACCTCGAAACCCACCTGAGCCAGCTCATCTTGGCTCGCCATGGTGCGTATGAGAACAATTTAAAATGCTTATAATTTGGAGGGAACGGGGGTTTTTGCTCCGTGCACCCCTGATCTGAATCCCTTTAATTTCTCTGGGAGCGGAGGGGTTTGAACCCGCTCCTGACACCAAACTGTTGTGTTTGGTGTCCGTAAATTTCTGTGGAGGCGTGAAGTTCAAATCCCACTCCTGACACCAATTTGTTATGGGCCGGGGTTCGGTGGCGATAAACGACCTGTAGGTGGAGCAGTAGAGTCATCTCCCACCGAACACCCAGAATTTAGGTAGTGACTCTCGGGCAACTCCAAAGGTCGTGGTCCCTCAGCGGACCATGGACGCCAATATTTTGACCGTGTGGCGTAGGGTTAATTGTCTCCATCTCCAATATACCTAAATAACCATGCAGTCCAGCTACTGGGGAAACCACACCCTCGGCCGACTTTGTCCGAACCGAGTCGCTATCACCGACTCGGATCCGGCGTAACCGTGCGGAAGTTACCAAAGCCGCGCCGGACCCAATGACAACTTACCGGGCCAAACGGCCTCTCTAATTCTCAATACGCACTGTGCTAGGTCAATGGGAGAAAGCACAGAAAACGAGCTGGTACATTTAACATTGGGGTTTATTTATAATGGAGCAGGGGAGCACACAAAGAGCAGAGTTATCCGAATATGAAAATGTAATGTACAATGAACACAGGGCACTTAGACAATTTCTACTTACAGGACGGTGCCACACACACACACACACACACACACACACACACACACACACACACACACACACACACACACACACACACACACACACACACACACACACACACACACACACACACACACACACACACACGCACATACCAAAAAGAACTGGAACCCGTCGGATCTTTATTCGGCAGAGTCTGGCCGGGGTACCTTCCTGCCTCGTGCCATCTGGTCGAGCTTGTCCAGTGGCGGGACTTGAACCCGCCGCCAACAATGCAGCACCAAGCACCAGGGACCTGGGACGATGTAACGGACACCAGCCAACACGGGAACGGACCAGACGAGCACCCGCGGGTAGATGAGAACACCAGCAGGCAAGACGAGGCTTCTTCTCCTTCTCCTCTTTCTTTACGATGGGGCGAACCTTCAAACCTCTTTCTTCTTTGACAGAGCGAACCTTTGAACCTCTTTCTTCTTTGACGGGGTGAACCTTTGAACCTCTTTCTTCTTTGACGGGGCGAACCTTCCTCGACGACGGCTCGCCACCTCGTCTTTTCCTTCCCCTCCCCTGCGGGTCGAGGGAAATGCTTTGAGGTACTCGCCTCCGGATTGGATGAGGGGTTGGCAGGCGACTCGTGGCCGCCGTTGATTGGACGAGCTCACTGTGGGCGGAGGGAACCTCACCCCTGTATGTGACACGCTGCACGTGGGCGATGGATGGCGATGGTGCAAAAGCAAAAGATGAAGAGTAAAGATATTAAAAAAACTGACTATAAAAGTAACTCGTAGCACACACACCAAATTACCATTCGACAGAAGGACGGGACCCTGACTATAAACACATACTTATGGAAATAACTGAACTGCGGGGGCTGCTGTCTGTCTGTGTTCAAATGGCTTCCAGATTCGAAACAATATTAAGTCACGGGAGTCAATAACTTTGTCAATGCCATTTATTTTTATACTCTGATTTAAGAGGATATATTAAGTTCTGAATCAAAAACAAAGGTTCTGTAATATTAACAGTGAAATAAAGAATTGTGGAGACAAAATAGTTTCGTCAATTTCAACACATTTTTGGAGAAAATAGTGAGTTATTTGAAAAAAGTGCACAAGGGTACCAAATATTTTTGGCCACGACTATATGCACCCTGTCAAGAAAGCTGTCTCTTCTTTATTTTCAAACATTTAAAAGTGCGTTCTCTCTTTACACCACTTTCAAGAACCGATGAAACTTCTCTTATCGAAGTGAGGCCATCAACTTGCTTATCGCCACTCATATTTGTGGTTGCATTCAAACTTATCTTATCAAAGGTAGGAAACAAAAACAACCAGTTGTGGTCTGAATTGTCAGCATTGAAAAGCAGATAAGCTTACTTGAAAACACATACACAAGATCACTGCATTGATTTTACATTTTGGTTTTTCAAATGGCAACAGTTATAACTCATTTCATTTGGATTGCCCAGGGAGGTGTAATTCCTATAAAGAGAAACACCCAAGCCCTGCGTGAGCGACTGGGGGTAGGAGGTATAGGGGCTCATGTGCATGTGTACAGTTGAGTTCAATTTATATTCAAAGTCCTCTTCACCTTAATTATATACTTTCATATTCGTGTAGCCTATGATGCTTTTGACTCGACCGCGTTATTATCCTTATCATTATTGGAGTGTTGACCTTCCTGCAGGCTCTTTGCCAATGAAACTTTGACTGATCGGCTGAACTGCCAGACTTCTGATCTTGCGTCACAAGGCTGAGTGCTCTTCCAGACTGTACACTCGCTCAGTTAAATTAGTCGGCTGAAAGTCCAGACTCTTCCATAGTTGACTTCCTGTGGCTGCTGTAATTAATTGCACAACACAAACCATTCTTGATCCTCTCCTCTCTATGGGTTCCACTTTTTTGGAGACATGTTTGAAGCTCGTGGAAGAGCTAGATCAGAATGTATTGGAACAAAATGGAAAGGGGAAAATCAGCAGCAGTTTAGAGGTAAGAGTGAGACTAACACCAGGGGAAGTGGGAGGGCCCATGGGGTAAACAAGCTGCACACAAGCTGCATCACAGCAAGAAAGGGAAGGGGAAAGTGGTGAAACAAACTGACAAATGAAAAGAGGTGAGGGGGTGGGGGATCACAATAACCAAGAAAAGGGGAGTGTTTGGGAATGGGGTCATTTGAGGTGAAGGAGATCATGGGCATGGATGGCGAGGGGATGATCGAAGGAAGTGATGAACAGCTGTCTTGAAGCATTGGAGGGGAAAATGGGAAATTGGTTATACAGGCGAGAGAAAAGAGGAACAAATGAATGAAGGTGAGCAGTGAGCCTAGATTTTGGGAGTTTAACAATAAGAGAGTTACTGACAGATAGTGTGCACCCTGCAGAAACCTGGAAGGGACAAACCCAAGAGAGGACAAAAGGTACAAGACCAAAAAGGAGGTGGTATAGCACAGAGAGACCACCAATGTGTCTGTGATATTAGAGTAACAGGACTAGACACTCAGCTTCATCTTGGAAGATCCCAAACATTTTGAGGGCTTTGCTTTCCAAGGCATCAAGAAGGGGAAGGTGTGAGGCAGGGGTGCCAGCGCAAAGTGGAAAGCAGTACTCCATCAAGCTGCTAATGAAGTCCTTGTAGGTTGTCAATATTTCAGATTGGCCAAGGAAAGATCTTGCATGGTGGAGGATGTCCAGTCCGTGGCTGGCTTGCTTTGGATGCCATCTTGTAAATATGGTCTGCCTTTGAAAGATCATGGCTGATGATGATGCCCAAAAGTTTGAGGGATTTAACCTCTTCAAGTGGTTTGTTTAGGAAGTAGATATGAGGCTTTGCTAGACTGTCATTTTGGAGAGACAGGGTGAGTGTGTGGGATCTTTGGGGTTGAAAGACATTCTCAGTGTTGGATCAGCTCCTGAATTGATCATGGTCTGCAGAGAGGGATGAGGCTGCTGCTTGCTTGTCTGAAAGTTCAGAAATTATATGACAGAGCATGGAATTATCAGCAAAGAGAAAAGCATGATTTTCCAGGGAATCAGAAAGATCATTAATGAAGCATATGCCTGGTGTTAGCTTAATGGTTAGGGTGGTGGGCTTAGGATCCTCAGATCCTGAGTTCAAATACTCCTTGGCTGTTGAATTAATACCAGGTGTGATTGACTCTGCCTGTCATCCTTCCGAGGTCAGCAAAATGAGTGCCAGCTTGCTGGTATCCTGTGTCAGAGTGGCGACCTGTCCAAGATTGTACTCAATAGCCAAGGAGACAGCTTAGGCAGCACCAACGCTCTGCACAGAGTATGGTCCCAATGGACAGATGAATTGATGAAGATGAGGAACAAGACTGAGCCCAAGGAAAAGAAGATGAGAAGCCCAAACAGGAATAGGAGATGGGAGGACCCCATTAAGAGTTACGCACTGAATACAGGAGTGGAGGAAGTCAGTGATCCATGAGAGGAAGTGGCATTATCCATAAGAGTAAGTAACAACACAGAATATCATAAACAGAAATTTTAGAGATCAAGGTGGGATGCCAGACTATATCAAATGCTTATGATATGTCCAGAGAGATGGCCCTGATCTCACGTATGACATTGAGGACTTCCATCCATTATTGAGAGAGTATAAGCAGCATGTCCAGGGTAGAATGACCAGGTCTAAAACTGAACTGAGATCAGGCCATTGAAGACAAGGAAGAATTTTTTTGTCAACTACAATGGATTCTGCCATGACGTTTCTTCAAATTGGAAACAAGCTAATCGGCTTGTAATTAAGAGTACCTGTTTTTGTACCATGTTTGTGTATTGCAGTGATGTTTGCTAACTTCCAGGCAGAAAGCAACTGACCCATAGAGAATGATTGAATGAACAGAGCTTTAAAAGGATGAGAAACAGCAGCAGACCAGGTTTTTGGGACACATGCCGTGATGCTGTCCGGGACTGTTTCAGAATCTGAGTCCAGGTTTGCCAGAAACATCTCCAACTTCTCAGGTGAGAAAGACAGTATCCAGGAGCAGCTGGCTATGAGAGGGTAGGGTAGAGTAGGGAGTTAGGAGTTGGGTGCACAAGCTTTGGAAGCAAACACAGAATTGAGGCATTCAGCCTTCTCATGAGCAGAGTCAGCTGTTTTGCCATTTGAAGTGAGGGGAGGGATAAAGGGGACCATAGTCTGAAGAAAGACTTCACAAGGCACCACAAGGTTTTGAAGGAGACAGCTTTGAGAATTCAGGTCTTTGAAGAAAGAGACAGGTTTGAACCTTAAGGATGACCAGATGTTGTTTTCTGTCTTTCCTGAATGCTTCTCCACCAGTCTGCACTGGGGAAGAAGCAAGTATTCATTGGTATCCCCCACGATGAGGCCGAGTCTTTGGGTCTCTCACTCTCTCACCGCAGGCAGGTGAGTGGTATTTCTGTCTTCTACCATCTCCTCTCCGGCCTTGCCTCCCCTGATCTGAGATATTCCCCTATTCCCCCCCCCCCATATTTCTGCAAGGCACTCAAGGTCCGCCAGCAATCCCTTCTGGTCTCTCTCTATCGAGTGCAGCCTGTAGCTGCTGGTTGCATCAATGGTTGGGACGTGGCTATGCCGCTGATGCAGTGTCCCCCTTACCAGTACACTGGTACTCATTTTGTCGACCACGGAAGGATGACAGGCTGAGTCAATCTCCTGGTGTATATTAATTCAGCGGCCAACGGGGCTTGAACTCAGGACCCTCGGATCCCAAGCCGCCACCCTAACCATTAAGCCAACACCAGGCTTACACCTTCTGGTAAAACTAGCAAAATCAAGAATCACTGCTCGCCTTCATTCTTTCATTCCTCTTTTTTCCTGCCTTTGGAACAAACTCCCACAGACTCTCTTCAATCCCACTGTCTCCCCCCCCCCAAAGTCTTCAAAACAGCCGTTTACCACCATCTCATTTCCCACCATCCAAAACCACGATCTTTTCTACCCCCACTAATCCATCCCAAACCCACCTCCTTCAAATTCCCTGCTTTCCTTCCTGAAAGTCCCTGTCGTGTCCATCTTATTTAACCTGTGTACTCTGCTCCATCCCTATCCCTTCCACAGATCTCCTCATGTCTCTGTTCCTCACTGTTTTTTCCTTCCCTCTCCTGCTCCCCTTGTTGTGCATTTCTGTGTGTTGGCTCTCATAGGAGCCTCAACAGTGTATACCAAAAAAAAGACCTTTGTACTTTTTTTGACACTGTCAAGAAAGTTGTCCTTTATTTTCAAGCATTTAAAAGTGCATTCTCTACTTCCACCACTTTCAAAAACCATGAAAATGAAAAACAAGCTATAAATCAGCAATTTAAATAAAAAGACAATTGGGATAAATTGCTCATTAATTTCCATTGTCTGATCGTGCTTCCATTTCCAAGTTGCAAAATAAATCTAACAGCAAAAGTAATGATGGATTTATTCTTTTACTTCGCTTAAAAACAACGAGTCTTTTGTGACAATAAGTTATCATCTCCTGTGAAACTTGTACTTATCAAGTGAGAGTTGGCCAATTAAATTTCACACTGAACTGTAATGATTAATAGCAAGAGGTGATAATGCCTTCACCTGAAGTAACAAACTGAACATGAAAGACTTGCTTGCCATGGACTTGGTCTTTCTCGCCACCTGCAGGGCATAGAAAGCGTTACACATAATTGATAATTTTTTTTGTATTTTTTTTCCACAAATTTTGGCTCGTGGAGGAGGAAATGACAGAGGGAAACATGTTTACATCATGGCAAGGATTAAAAGGGGGAACAGACGGATAAAAATCCAGGGACGTAACAGAAATGAGTAGCCATGTGACATGGCAGAAAATGGAAGAGGTTGAAAAAAACACAATGAAAAAGCAGGTTGTGATTTGAGGCTTAATGTGGAAGAAAGCATGAGGTGGTGATTGTGGATGACACTCTTGAAAAACTGGAGGGGGGAGCACAAGGCAGCAGAAACAGGGAGTCGGTTTGTAGAGAATGATGAAGAAGCAGAGTTGAGCATACAGGTTAGACCTGGGGAAGGAAACTGGATCAAGATGTGAGTTTTTAGAATAATTTGCATGACCCCCGGGAGTGGCTGCGGGTGGACAGTGAGAAGAGAGGGTGGATGGAACGATGCCAGAAGTAAAATGATAGACAAATGAGTCAACAAATCAGTCTGCACTGTGGGGAGAAGGAGATGCTGGCACTCGATCTCCTGCTAAGAGATGCTGAGAATACAAAATGCTTAGACTTGACCCACCTCCAGAAAAAGTAAGATGGGGAAACAGCCGCACCAGCTCAGAGTCGGGAGCCATGCTCAATAAAGCACTTTAGATGATGGTCTTGTGCATTGCGATTGGCCTGGTGATGGCTGCTGATAATCTGGCTGAAATCTGGCTGCAACGTTCCAACGTTTAAGCCAATCTGGCTGAAAATTTGCTGCAAGGTTCCATTCCTGATTGGTAATAGTAATTACAAAGCTCGTTCACGTGACTAAGTTGGTGAAAACAGCCGACTTAGTAAATTTCTCCAAAAATCTTCTCCAGATCCATCAGTCAAAATGCTACCAAATTTGGGTTACAACATTAGGCCAGAGTAGGGATGTTAAATTGAGGAGGTGATGCCTACAACTTGACCAGAAGTGACTTCCGGTTCTGGGCTTGGAGCGTCAAGAGGTCTCCTTAGGGGCTGTCTGCTGACGATCTCAAAGTTAAGTTTCCGTTTTTTATTTTTTTAAACTGTTTATTTTCTCACCTACATGTTACTGTGTGTTCCTCGTTCGGTTTTGTTTCAAAAATCGTGATTTTTGTGAGATTTTGTCGATGTTGTCTTACCGGGTGCTTGAGGCTTAGGCTTAGGCTTGAGGCTTGAGGCTTGAGGCCTACCGGTCCCCTTGGTGTACGATCGTGTTTATTTGTTTTTTCTCCCAATTACCTTCAATTTCTATTTTCCCCACTTTCCTAATGTCCCCCATCTCTCCCAACCAATCACTCTATTTCTTATCTTAAATCAAAAAAAAAAAATAACAAACAAAAAAAAAAAAACGCAACCTTTCTCCAGATTCTGCTTTTCTTCTTCTTCTTCTTCTTCTTCTTCTTCAACGCCTCTTCTTCTTCCTCGATTTTTTTCTCCAACACTTCCATGACCTAATCTGTTGAAAACTCTCTCAAACATTAATAATAACAAAAACGATCTCTAATAATGTTTCATCTTCCTCTTTCACACGTGTGGTACTCTTTACTGTATCATAATGCAATACTCTTCTGCTATTTAAACAGACTGCTCTCAATTCGACCTCTCCTTCATTCCTTGCCTAAAAAATCCAACTGTTACAGCGTTTCTTCTCTCCATTCTCTGAATTCGCCTTTATTGCATCCATCAAGATTTGTGTTAAATCGTATCTGTGACCTAAAACTTCTAAAAACCCCAGTTTGCTATGAATGTTCGCTTTCCATCAACCATTCTTTTTTTCCAACTTCAGTGCCAACTCACCCCTCTCACCCCTCACTCTCACTCTCAAAGCAACCATCCCACTCTTCTCCCTCCAAGCCTCCCTCTCACCTCTCTCAAAAGTTCCCCCCTCGCCTTTCTCCCACTTTTCATCCCCCTCACTCATCCTCCTCAAAGTTGCCCCCCCCCTCATCCACAAAGCTGCCTCCGTCCCCTGCTCTCTCACCTCCATCTCTTCACTCCACCTCCTCAAATTCTCAACTGCCTTCTTCCCCTCTCTTGTCCCACCTCTCCCCCAGCATCACAGAACCTTTTCTCCTCCTCATTCGGCCCACTCCCCGAGCTATTCTGCAATCCCCCACACTCTTTCAACAACCCTCCTTACCTCCCACCCTCATCCCTTGTCCTACCCTCCCCCTCACTCCCCACCAACCAAGCACCCAAAGCCTCCTCCCCTACCTCTTCATTAAAAGTGTGGACCTCAAATATCTGGGGCCTTCGCTCAAACCTTTCAGATCTTTCCATATAATATAGGTTTCCACTGACAAACCAGACATAATCTGCCTAACAGAAACTTTCCTCCCCCAAGACGTGTCTGACTCACAATTATCTCTTCCTGGTTACTCCCTCCTCCGGTATGACAGACCTGAGCCTCGTCCTGGTGGAGGAGTTGCTCTCTTCATCAAAGACTATTCCTCACTCTCCATGCACTGCTCTCACTCCCCCACACCCCCAGGAATACCTCTGGCTAGGGCTTCCCTCCACTCCCACCTTACGTTTATATGTGAACTGTACCGTCCATCTAACAGTGATGACTCCATCAACACCTCACTATCCGAAAACATGGACTAACTTCTATCTTCTCATCCAAACTCTCTCTTCCTAATATGTGGCAACTTCAATTGTCATCATGCCAGTTGGCTCGGTGTGGGTACCTGTCTCACCTGTCATGGCACCTCAGCAAAAGTTTTCTGCGACTCATTGGGACTGACTCAATCGGTCAACTTCCCGACCCGGATCTCAACCAATGGTACTCCATCTCTTCTGGATCTGATTTTGACAAATTTCCCTGACAATATCTGCTGCTCTTCCTCTGCTCCAATCGGTTCTTCTGACCACATCCTTGTCAAAGTGGATATGTCTCTGGCTATTATCAGAGATCCACCTCACCGCCGTCGAGTCTGGCATTTCACTCAAGCCGACTGGCAGGGTCTCCAAGCAGCCCTCAAACTTATAGACTGGTCTCCTATTGCTACTTTCTCCAACATCAACTCATCCTGGGAATTCTTTCAAAGAAACTTGCTCTCCCTCATGCACAGATTTGTCCCCTCTCGTCTTTAGTTGTCCTACCGTTCCTTCTGCCCTTGGTTCACTGAAGATTGTGGTGAGGAAGTTGTCCTGAAACAACTTGCCTTTGCCTCATGGAAAGCAAACCAAACTGAGGGTAATCTCAGTTCCTTCCATAAAGCTCGGAACAAGTGTGTATCTACCCTCAGGAGAGCCAGAAAACAACATCTTTCTCATCTCAAGTCTGAACTCTCAAACCTCTCTCCCTCCTCAAAATCCTGGTGGCATCTTAATAAATCTGTTTCTGGTGTATGTTCCCCCTCCATCCCCTCCCTTACCTCAAATGGCTGCACTGCTGATACCGCACGTGAAAAAGCTGAATGTCTAAACTCGGTGTTTGCAGCTAAATCTTGTGTCCAAAACCCATCACTTTCTCTACCCACCTTACCCAGTCGCATCCAACTGTCCCTGGACTCTGTGTCCTTTTCTCCTGACAAGGTGGAGAGCTTGCTGTCAAACCTCGACTCAGATTCTGCAACCTGTCCAGACGGCATCACCCCACGTGTCCTATAAACCTGCTCATCTGCTCTTGCTCACCCTCTCTCTGTTCTATTCACCCTCTCATTTGCTCAATGTCATCTACCATCTGCTTGGAAATCTGCAAACATCACTGCTCTGCATAAAAAAGGTGCAAAAACAGATCCCTACAACGACAGACCAATCAGCCTTCTCCCAATCATCAGCAAGGTTATGGAATCCATCATCGCTTCAGACATGAAATCCTTCCTCTTCTCCAATGGCTTGATTTCCAATCATCAATTTGGTTTCAGACCAGGTCACTCTACCCTGGATATGCTGCTTCTGCTCTCCCAACAATGGATGGAGATCCTCAATTCCAGACAGGAAATCCGAGCCGTATTCCTGGACATATCACGTACTTTTCACACAGTCTGGCACCCTGCCCTGCTCACCAAACTCTCTTCCTATTGTATCCAAGGCCATCTCCACTCATGGCTCGCAGACTTCCTCTCCTGTCGCAGTCAACGTGTGGCCTTAAATGGAGTTCTTTCATCCCCTCTTCCTGTCCAGGCTGGAGTTCCTTAAGGTAGCGTTCTGGGCCCTGTTCTTTTTCTGGTTTTCATCAACGATCTCTCCGACTCTCTGGAAAATCCTCTATATCTCTTTGCTGATGACACCACCCTCTGCTGTACCATCGGTCATCCCTCAGACCGGCAAGCAGCAGCTTCTTTGCTCACTGCAGATCTGGATAAAAATCACAAACTGGTCCAACACGTGGAACATGTCTTTCAATCCAGACAAATCTCACACTCTCACTATGTGTCTTCGAAAGGACCATTTCAACCCCCCCCCCCTATCCACTTTCTCAACAATCCTCTGGAAGAAGTCGTTTCTTTCAAGCTTCTGGGTCTCACTATCTGCCATGACCTTTCCTGGGAAAGCCACATTTCAAACCTCGCCTCCAAAGCCAGTCGCCGACTGGGAATCCTCCGTCGTGCAAAGTCCTTCCTCGGCCCTCCTGAGCTCCTGACCACTTACAAAACTTTTGGCCATAGCCTGATGGAGCCTGAGTGCTCTATCCTCTGGGCTGGTGCTCCTGCCTCCCACCTTTCTCGGCTTCACGCTGTAGAGACCAAGGCATTTCGGATCATTGGCATCTCCCGCGATGAGGCTGAGTCTTTGGGCCTCTCACTCAATCACCGCAGGTTGGTCGGTGGTCTTTCTGTCTTCTACAGTCTCCTCTCCAGCCTTGCCCCCCTTGCTCTCTCTCTCTGCGATTTGTCCCCACCACATTTCCACAGGGCGCTCAAGGTCCACCAACAACCCCCTTCTGGTAAAACTCCCAAAATCACGAATCAATGCTCACCTTCACTCTTTCATTCCTCTCTTTTCCCGCCTTTGGAATAAACTCCCTCACTCTATTCTTTCCCATTCTTCCCTCCAGGCTTTCAAAACAGCTGTTCACCACCACCTCTTATCATCCCCTATCTAAATCCTTGATCTTTTCTACCCCCGATAATCCACCCAAGCCCACTTCCTTCAAATTCCCTGCTTTCCTTCCTGAAAGTCCCTGTAATGTCCATCTTCTATTCCCCATGTTCCCCGTCCCATTCCTCTCCCTTCCACAGATCTCCTAATGTCTCTGTTCCCCACTGTTTTGTCCTTCCCACTTCCTTCCCTCTTGTCTCATGCCCCCTTGCTGTGCGTTGTGTGTTTGCTCTCACATGAGCCTTGACATGGTATACCAAAAAAATAAAAGTGTGTCAAAATGGTTGATTTAGTCAATATTTGGGAAAATCATGTAAATTCCTTCAAAAATCTTCTCCAGATCCATCAGTCAGAATGCTACCAAATTTGGGTTGCAACATTTAGACAGGGTCCTGATGTTATATTGCAGGCTGATCTCCAACATACCATGCTGATCACATGACCGGAAGTGTGTCAAAATGGCGATCAAGCAAATTCCTCACAAAATCTTCTTCTCTCGACCCATCAGTCATAATACTACCAAATTTGGGTGACAATAGGAGACACAGAGCAGAGTTAATCTGACTAAATTGCAATGTACAATAAGCAAGGCACTTATGCAATTCTACTTATAAGACTGGCCACAGACAGACACACACACCCAAAAAAGAAATGGAGCCAACTGGCCTTTATTCGGACCCTCCAGCCGTGGAGGTTAGGCAAGCTGAGGGTTCGAGTTTCGTCGGGTACCTGGCCGCCTCGTGCGGTCTGGCCGACCCGCACTTGTGAGTTCGGAGTCCGTTAAAGGGATCGCGGTCCCCAGCTCGAGCGCTCCACACGAACCACAATCCAACGAGCGCACACGAACCACCACGGTGGGACTCGAACCCACAGCCAGAATCCAGCGAGCAACCAGGATCCTGTGGATGACCAGCCACCAACGAATGACGATGACGACCAGGGAACGAAAACGGGAACCAAGATGACCAAGGCATGACCGAAAAAGGACCCCCACTCGTCTTTGAGCGCCTCACGATTCTTTTTATCCACCCCTCCCCCGTGCGGGGTGGAAGGATCCGTTTCTCTGGTAACTCGCCTCCAGATTGGACGAGGGGTTTCAGGTGTCATGGTGGCCAGCCGTGATTGGAGGAGGGGCGTGTCGGCGTCTCGGTGCTCCTCCCCCGAGAGAGGATCTTTTGCCTTCCCCAGTGTCGACAGGGGAGACTAATGTCGACTAATGCCTTCCATGTATTCTTTTTTTGATGGGGTGAGGGGGCTCCGAGGCGAGGGGGCTCCGTCCACGTCTATAGTCAGAAACACGTGCGTTATATGGTGCCGTGGTGTGAAGTGAAGGTTGGGCATGTGAAGCACTTGTTCGCCGGCAGAGTGGGAGGAGGAGTGAAGTGAGGGTTTTATTGGCGTTAGCAGATTTTAAAGATGTAAAAAATTTGACAATAAAAGAAACCCGCAGCGCACACATGAAATTAACTCATTCGACAGAGGGGAGGGATTCTAACTATCCACATACACTTAACGAAATAACTGAACTATGGGACTGCTGACCGTCTGTGTGCAAACGGCTTCCAAATTCATAACAATATATATATATATATATATATATATATATATATATATATATATATATATATATATATATATATATATATATATATATATATATATACATACATATATATATATAAATATATATATATATATATATATATATATATATATATATATATATATATATATATATATATATATATATATATATTGGGTGGTCGCTGGACTTCCATTATTTTTAGGTTTTCCGTCTGTCTATATGTATGTAATGGACAGCTCTGGAGGCCAGAGGAGTCAACCGATTTTGATGAAACTTGACTGGTAGGTTCATACCAGGATATAGTTGTCTACTTTTGACATCGTTGCTGTGGATGCCACCGTTGCCTAGCAACGGGACTTTGAATTTTTTGAAAAAATCCGAAAAAAATTTGCATATATATATTTTCGAAAATCAAAAATTGGCTTCGTGCTTTTATGCACACTATAATCAACCTGTTTTTGAAAAATTTTCAGCCCGATCCGTCAAAAACTGTATGTCTGGTATGCAATTATATAGCGACCACCCATGTCACCTACCGGCTTGTGTGTGTGTGTGTGTATATATATATATATATATTATATATCAGGTCATTCTGGGAGCATGTGCCAGAACAGCGCGTCTCTGTGTCCACTTTCCACCGGAACTCCAGGGGCCTCCGTCTGGCCATCCCCCAGGCAGATGCCAGGCCCATCCCCATCTCCTTGAGATGCCAGTCAACCTGCTGCAACCACGATGCACGTGGTCGGTCCATTGGCCTCCTTCACTCATGAGACTCCCTCGCTGAGAGAATCTGTTGAGCAGGATCAGCGTCAGGAAAACGAGCCACATGTCCATACAGCCGCAACTGACGCTCACGGACTATGCAGGTAACAAATCTCATCAGAGTCTCTCTCAGCAACCTTTCATTGGACACAAAATCTGAGCAGCGATAGCCAAGGATTCTCCGAAGAGACCTGGTACCAAAGGAATTAAGTCTCTGTCTCAGATCCTTGGTCAGAGTCCAAGTCTCACATACAGAGAGCAAGACTGGAAGCACCAAGGACCTGAAGACTCGGACTTTCATCCTCCCGCACAGGTACCGGCAGCGCCACACCCCAAGATCCAGTGAATCCATGACTCCCCAGGCCCGACCCAGACGTCGATTGACCTCTGACTCACAGCCAGCAGAGACATGAATATCACTGTCAAGGCAAGTTAATCTCTCCATGACCTCAACATCCTCACCACAAACAGGCACAGACAGGACAGCAGCATCCAAGATGTCATTGAAAGCCTGGATCTTAGTTTTGACCCAAGAAACCCGTAATCCCAGTGGCTCCGACTCTTCATTCAGCACCTCGAGGGCTCCAAAAAGGATATCTAAAGTCTCCGCAAAGATGACTGCATCGTCTGCGAAATCAAGGTCGGAGATCTTGACATTCCCAAACGATGCACCACAGCTTGATCTCTCAGACATCCTCCCAAGAATCCAGTCCATACAAGTG
>NC_140966.1:10882980-10972980 GCF_056783735.1 Eptatretus burgeri
GCATTGTGTCTTTTCTGTGTGCATTTGGTGGAATTGTATTTGTGTGCTTCCCGTGTGCCGCGAATAAATGTGCTTTATTATTGAACTGTTTCCCGCTTCGCTTCGTCATTTCTTTCTTTGAATCCTCATCTTGCTTCACGTAAAGGGTTGGTAGTGGGCTGAATACGCCCGATAATTAATCGAACCGTCGAGGTCGACGAATAACACCGCTCGGTTATCCCGATAGTACGGAACGGGTCGCTTAAGTGGCCCGTGTCCGAAGTCGACCTGCGGCGAGGTGCGATCGCCCGGTCTACCCTCCGCGTGGGTACTTAGGTAGGTCGAATTTGGCGAGCAACCCTATCCCACGCGGGGGCTGATTGGCTCGATCGCGGTGAGACCGAAAGGTCCACCCGTGACTGGTTCCCGGCGTTAGTCCGAGAGGGTCACGACTGGATTGTCCGTCCGGTGGGCGACGTGCCGCGATTCGAGTTACGTGGCCGTCAGCACGCCGGCGGGCGCGAATACCGCAACACTGGTGTCAGGTCGTGCGATACAAATTCATCGCCCTCCTCACGGCACTGGTATCGGAGAACAGGAAAACGGGCTCTCCTGTCTCCGGCTAAATTCACGGGAATCGGTCCAGGGGTGAGAGAAGCGACCCCCGATTCCCTCCAAATTACGAGCGAGCAAATTAACCCTTTAAGAGAAGCAAGATGGCGTCTCAAGGCGAGCGGGAGCCGGGGGTATTAGAAATGGATGTAGAATGTGTAGAATCCATGGTCCAGGATGGAATCCCCGAGCAGGAAATGTTGATTGTGCAGGAACACGGACTCGCCCAACTGAACCCAGAGCCCGAAATGGGTGCGGCAGCGGCCGCGGTGTATGACACCTCCCCCCCCCTCTCCACCAAAACCCTTCCCCAACCCTTGCCGAAACGGCTCAGCTGAGTGCATCCGACATGGCCCAGCTATGCGCCATGCTGGCGGCAATGAACGAAAAGATGAATGCGAAAATGATCGAAAAAATGGATGCGAATATGAAAAACGAAATGAAAGGCATGAACGAAAAGATGGATACAAACACACAAAAATTGGATGCGAATACACAACAAATGAACGGAATGGAAACAAACATGAAGGAGGAAATGAAAGAGCTACGGGGTGAGAAGCAGAACATGGGAATGAGCCTAAAAGGAAGCTTGGAAGAACTAAAAAACGAAATGAAAAAGGAAGTCGACACGATACGAGCGGAGGTGACCGGGTTAAAAGAGAAAGTAAAAGGAGTGGGAGTCGCAATGGAAGAAAGTAAACAAGAGAGGGTAAACGAAATAAAGACGGTGGTGGGAAAAATAGACAAAGTAGGAAAAGGATTGGGAGAAGTAAAACAGGGACAAGACCAAATAAAGGAGGAAATAGGGAGGAACACGACGGCGATAGAGGAATTAAAAAGAGAACAAGGGAAAATAAAGGAGGGATTGGGAGCCGTGAAGGAGGACTGTGAGAAAAGACATCGGGAAATGACAGACAAAGTTGAAAACCTGCGAAAGGAGGTAAAAGCGGAGACACAGAAAGGATTAAAGAAGGTGGCGGAGGAATGTAGAAAGAGACATGAGGAGGTAATTAATGAAATGGAGCGGAAAGCCGGAGAAAAGACAGAGGAACTGGGGGAGCAGATAGGAAAAAACCGGGGCGAGACAGAAGAGCAGTTTAGGACAACGAGGGAGGAAATATCCAAGACAAATAAGATGGTGACACAGGTACAAGGGGAGGTGGAGCAAATAAGAGAAAAAGTCGAGGAACTGTCGTTAGGAACGATAGGGGAGGAAATAAATGGGGTAATAAAGGGGAAAATGGAGGAAATGGAGAAGAGACTGACGGATAGGGTGGAGGCCCGGTGTGAGAAGCAGGGTGGCCTCCTTCGGGAACAGGGGGAGAGGATATACTCCCTCGAGGCGGATCGTGCCCAGGTGGGGCCGGTGTCACAGGGCGGAGGAGGAGGCTTGCCCGATGCGGGGGTGAGCATGCCAAGCTTGGGGAGGGTAGAGACCGCGGGGTCTTTTGGCCTAATGGGGGTACCCGGAATGACTGTTCCAGGGGGTGTGCAGAGTGTGAGTCCAATGGCTTGGGAGAATAAGCGGGACGACGCGGGGCACGGACAGACGCAGACAAGGGTGGTGGAGCCCCCGGGCAAATGGCTCGGACCCTGCGGGAGTGAGGCACCGTTGGGACTGGGGAGGTACACTCCTCCCGGAGTCCCTAGGGAACGGGAGGAGACCTCGAAAGAACCGAGGGTGCCGCTACCCCCGTACGATGGCAAGACGGACTTGAGGGCATATATGGCCCAGTTCCAGTGTGTTGCCAGAGGCAATGGCTGGAACGAGGTGCAGGGTGTGGCACAACTCACAGCGGCCCTGCGTGGCGTGGCTTTGGAAGTCCTGACCACGGTACCCAGTGAGGGGGCGACCCTGGAGGATCTCCATTCGGCCCTAAAAAACCGATTTGGCATGGACCAGCAGAGCGAGCTTGTTAAAGCTCAGCTCAACGGGCGCAAACGACGTCCCCAGGAATCACTGGGAGAATTGGCACATGACATTCGCCGCTTGGTGGGGATCGCGCACACCAACATGCCGCCGGAGTACCGGGAGGAGATTGCCCTGGACCATTTCCTTCGAGCAATAGGGGGCACCGATATCGGAGCATTGCTCACCGTATGGCACACGGACAACCTCCAGAAGGCGGCTGATACTGCTGCCTGCTGGGAGGCAGCCAGAACGCCATTGGGAGGGGCTGGGCGCCATGCGGTGGCAGTCCGACAGGTGGACCCCGTGCACGACAGTGCGCTGGGAGCCGGGGCAACCCTGGGCGACCAAGCGCGAGTGGAAAGGATGGTGCAGGGCATGTTCGACCGCCGGTTCGGGAGACCTTTGGAGAGGCGGTCGGGCCCGGGAAGGGCGGGAGATGGGCCATCGGGGGGTACCCCAATTCGGAATGGAGGGGGGTATAATTCGGCGTACTGGAGGCAAACACCTTACCAGAAGAGGTGTTATAATTGTGGCGCAGGGGACCACCTGCAGCGGAGGTGCAACGCCCCGCGCAGGGAAAGGCCCCCGCGAAGAGAAGAGCCACGGCCCCCTAGACCACCAACTCCGCCCCGGGTCAATAGGGATAGCCAGGCCCAACCATCCCCCCCCCACCAGTCCCCAGGAAACTAAGAAGTGCCGAACATGTAGGGCCGTGTTCGGCAGACTCAGACGGAGAAGAGCCCTCAGAACTGCGACAGGTCATCAGTTGTGGCCAAATTGGCAAAGGTAGCTTAACAATTCGGTGCAAGATTGCCGGCGTAGGGGTAGACGCCGTGGTGGACACAGGAGCAAGCGCCACAATCATCAGCCCTGTGGTCCTTGATTCGAGTGTAGACGGTTGGGATGAGATCCACCGTCTGCAAAACCATAGTTTGCAGCTAGCTACCGGGGCAACGGCCCCTATCATAGGACGTGGTTTCGTGTCGTTTAAATTGGGCACTGTGAAAACCAAGATAGAGGTTTGGGTGGCAGAGGTGTACGACCCATGTCTAATAGGGTTGGATGTGCTGACGGCCGGTGGTTGTAAGATCGACTTGGGCCGGGGGGTCATGCAGTTGGGTGGTGAGGAGTTGCCATTAGGAGGCGTGAGCACGGATGAGAGGGTGGAGCTGGAGGCTCCTGACTCCGTGGTCATTCCCCCGGGTGCCGAGGCGGTGGTCCCGGCCCGGTGGCGAGCACCCCCAACGTGGCAGGGCCCCTGCGGCCTAGCGGAACTACCGGCAGGGCCGTCAACCCCGGGCTTAGTCGTGGGCCGCACCCTGGTAAGTACCGACGGGCCAGTAGTGCCCGTACGGGTGATAAATGTTAGCACGGAACCACGCACTATCAGGAAGGGCACGAAGGTGGCAGATTGCATCCCAGTAAAAGAGGTCGCAGAGCTGAGGGACGATAACGTCGAGCCGGACCGGCCCCAGAAGGAGTCTCCAGACTCGATTAGGAATTGGCCCGGTCCCATTTGTGAGATGGTAAATCGGAGTAGTGTAGATTTGGAGGAGGCCCAGCAGGAGGCCTTATACAAGCTGGTCGACCGACACATCGGGATCTTCTCCTTGTCACCCGAGGATATTGGACGTACGGGCCTGGTGCAACATCAGATCCACACCAATGGGGCCCGGCCTGTCCGTCAGCCTGCTCGAAGGCTCCCATGGAGCAAAAGAGAGGAGGCTGATGAACAGGTTGAAAAGATGCTCAATGCAGGTGTCATCGAGCCCTCGGGAAGTCCTTGGATGTCACCAGTTGTGCTGGTTAAAAAGAAGGATGGGGCCACGCGTTTCTGTGTGGACTATCGCCAGCTGAACAACGTGACACTCAAAGACTCCTATCCCCTGCCTAGAATTGACGATACCCTCGACGCCGTTGCAGGCTCTAAATGGTTCTCAACTTTGGACCTCAAGAGTGGGTATTGGCAGGTGGAGATGGATAAGACGGGGAAGGAGAAAACGGCATTTTCCACAGGGAAGGGACTGTATCAGTTCACTGTGATGCCGTTCGGTTTGTGTAACGCCCCCGCCACCTTTGAGAGACTGATGGAGCGTGTACTAGGCGGCATGCCGTGGCAGTCATGCCTGGTGTATCTGGATGACGTCCTGGTACACGCTAAAACATTCACCCAGGAGATAGCCAATTTGGACCAGGTGTTTGGGCACCTCAGGCAGGCAGGGCTGAAATTGAGCCCAGAGAAATGCACTTTGTTCGCGACAGAGGTGGCCTATCTCGGACACGTGATAGGCCGCGAGGGGGTGAAGACCGACCCCGGAAAAATTACAGCGGTAGAGGAGTGGCCCGTACCTACAACTGTCAAACAGGTACGGGGCTTTTTGGGACTTTGCTCCTACTACCGGCGCCTGCTTGGTGCGGGGGCCCGGGGCGCCATTAGCCACGTGGGCAGTGTTGTGGGCACGGGTGACCCTCGGAAAGGGGCCCGGGAGGCCGGCCTGCCACGTGTGCGTTTCAGGGGAGGTGCCATGGGGGGCACTCCCCGGTGTTAGGGAGCTGGTAGGCTCGGAGGCAGTGTAGTGCCCGGGGGTGCCATCGCGGGAGAATCGGCAGAGGGTCGTGCCTGCCAAAGGGAGCCACGTGTCCCAGCCAGGAGACCGTGTGAGGGCACGGAGAGAAAATTGGGGGGCGAGGCCCGAAATTGTAAGGACACCAACACAGGCGACGGGAATCTGGGTTGTTAGAACCAATAGTTTAAGCGAGAGGCGCTTGTTGAAAGCCCCGGGGTAGTTTAACAGTTAAATGGTTAGGGTAGATTAGGAGATGTACCCCTCCGCACCATCCATCCCCTCGCTGTCGTTGTGGGCCGCTGGACCCACTTGGTGTTAAGATCGCTGAACTCTGGGGAGGCCATTCTGAGGCTTCGTTGGGCCTCGACACAGGACGTTAGCTCTCCCTTATTCCCCTCCGGGAAGGGAACGTAGGGGTTGGGAGTAGGCTAGGTGACAGGATAGGTTAGCCGAACAAGGACGATAAAGGGGGTTTGGGGACGATTTATAGTGGGGGAGTAAAAAATAAAAACAACAAAAAAAATAAGTTGGGGCTAAATTGGGGTTTGACAAATTAAGGGAGTGGGTATGTACAGTGACAGGCAAAGGCGATAGGTGGGAGGGAGACAGGTAGGTAGGTCCGAGCCCGCCTTCCGAGTGGCCAGCACCACCGCACCCCCTCCACCAACCTCCACTGAACGGCAAAGGCTGGCCAGCTTCATCGGCTGGCTGTTTTTTTCTTCAAGGCCTGTGCCGGCCAACTTCATCGACAGCTGTTATTTTGCTGCAAGGTCTGTGCCGGCTGGATCGTCTGCAGCTGCTGTGCTGCAAGGTCTGTGCCGGCCCACTTCATCTGCCGGCTGGCTGTTTTTTCTTCAAGGCCTGTGCCGGCCAGTTCATCTGCCGGCTGTGTTTGCCTGCAGCGGCTTTCTTCTGCGGGCTGTGTTTGCCTGCTGCCTTTGCCATGCCATGCCCACTGCCCACATTCACCAGCCCCGTTCAATTTTACTTTGCCCCCCCCCCCTGTTCATTGCCATGTGCGCCAGGATCAAGGCAACAGTTTGCAAGCTGCGAGAACTGCCCTGTTGGCAGCTACAACACGGGCCTGCAGTGGCGGCCCGTGCACCGTGTTTGTGTTCATGCATCCATTCGTTGTGCTCATTGCGTGTGCCACTTGAGCTGGCACGGAGACTGCGTTGTGCAGCCCATGCACCGTTGTGGTTCACTGCGTTCAGTTCAAAAGGGAAGGCCTTGGACTGCGTGTGAGCAGCCAGCCACGTTCCCTGTCACCTGCATTGTTTTGAGCCAGAGACTGCATGTGGGCAGCCTGGCTCCCTGCTAACTGCTTTTCTTTTGCAGAGTTCAGTGATCCTGGGCCATGGTTTAGTGTAAAATTTGTAAGTTAAGGTTAAGATGTACTGTGAATATGAGTGCGCCCCCGGCATGTATGTCTTAGCGCCGGCAATTTTATTTAAGTCGTCCGTGTGAGTGAGTTTGTTTAGATAGTTACGCAGCCCTCAGGTTATTTATTTTGGGGACACGAATACCATGAATGTCGCACTCAGGGATCCGTAGGTAAAATGTACTAGGGGAAAACTACACATGATGGCACACGAAAATTTGACGACTCGGGACGAGTCTGTAAAAAGGGGAGGGGGTAGTGTTGTGGTTACCAAATTCGCAAACCACCATTCAGGTCCCTTAGGTGAGATATCTCGGTAAGTACATGTGTAGTTAGGCGCAAACCCGTTGTCTAGTGGGAATACATGTCATTTATGCGTGCTGCGACTCTTCAGGATAGCCGTTTTTCTTTTACTATCTTTATTTTGGACCAACCGCCATGATTACCACCACAATCACAACATCAACCACCAACCACAACGCCGCTTCACCACAACCGCCACGACCTTCCCGTCACACCTCGCAACCGTCGCATCGCCACCGTTCTTGCCCCGCTGTGGGTACCGGTGTTGGACTCGTGCAGGGCGCGCGCCGAACAGCGTGTACAAAATCACGGATTTTGTGCTTCAAAAACGGATCAAAAACGACACACGCCCACTTTTTGCCGTCCAATCGGTGAGCGATGGGCGAATTGGCCCCGCCCCCAGGGCGATCGATATATGCAAATTTGTGGATCAAAAAGCCTTCACGCCCACTTTTTCTCGGGCCAATGGGGAGCGAGGTGAAAGGTCGAAGGGAGGGGGTCAAAGATGGGAGGGCGAAGCTATGGGGCTGATAAAAGGACCGTGTTCGTCAGTCCAGAGAGTCCAGAGGCGGAGAGGCGGAGAGTAGGAGAGTTGGAAACAGAGAGTCAAGACTTCGCGGGCGGTGGAGCTGGTCGTCGTGTGCGTTGGAGTCGGAACGGAGGGGACGGAGCTGTGGAAAGGCGGCGCCACCAGACGAGGGGGTGCTCGCGTCGGGAGCTGCACCCCAGGGAGGCCGACAGCGCGACCTGGCCGAGGTGGAGACGCTCGTCGCGGGATAATAAAAATCCTCTATACCCCGAGCATCAGCAACCCCCTCCTGTTTCCCCCCGCGCTGAGATAGTGCGACCAAGGGGGCCCCTTTCCCACCCCCTACCAGACACTGTCCGCGAGGCCCGCGGAGTTGAGGCGCCATCGCCGCTCCGCGTCTCATCACCAGACGGGTAGGCGCGACCCGGTCTCGGCCTCAGGCCCGCCTCATCCTTGAGGGTATTCTTTTCCTTGGTTTTGGGTATGTGTTGTCGGCGCCGTCTGTGAAGTAGAATTGTATAAGTGTTGCCGTGTGCTCGGTAGTCGGTATTAGCTCTGCATTGTGTTTTCGCTTTTATATTTGCTTTTTGTGTAAATTGCATTGTGTCTTTTCTGTGTGCATTTGGTGGAATTGTATTTGTGTGCTTCCCGTGTGCCGCGAATAAATGTGCTTTATTATTGAACTGTTTCCCGCTTCGCTTCGTCATTTCTTTCTTTGAATCCTCATCTTGCTTCACGTAAAGGGTTGGTAGTGGGCTGAATACGCCCGATAATTAATCGAACCGTCGAGGTCGACGAATAACACCGCTCGGTTATCCCGATAGTACGGAACGGGTCGCTTAAGTGGCCCGTGTCCGAAGTCGACCTGCGGCGAGGTGCGATCGCCCGGTCTACCCTCCGCGTGGGTACTTAGGTAGGTCGAATTTGGCGAGCAACCCTATCCCACGCGGGGGCTGATTGGCTCGATCGCGGTGAGACCGAAAGGTCCACCCGTGACTGGTTCCCGGCGTTAGTCCGAGAGGGTCACGACTGGATTGTCCGTCCGGTGGGCGACGTGCCGCGATTCGAGTTACGTGGCCGTCAGCACGCCGGCGGGCGCGAATACCACAACAATATATATGTATGTATATATGTATATATATATATATATATATATATATATATATATATATATATATGTATGTATGTATATATATATATATATATATATATATATATATATATATATATATATATATATATTTATTTTTATTTTAGTCCTTTTTTTCCTTTTAAGACCCTTTCAGCACTTTTGGCCCCTTTGTATCCTATAGACCCCTTAATACTATGGAACATTAGACCTTTAGACCTCAACTACTATTGGAATGTACCAATTGGGCCTTTTTACACCATAGACGTCTGAGACTATTACACCCCTGATGACCATTAAGACCCTTTTTGACACTTTATAACCCTTGACTGTTTAGGCCTTTAGACCCTTTAATCCCCTTCTACCTTTTAGACGTTTTAAGACCCTTTAGACATTTACATATTTTAGACCTTAGAGACTCATTGGACCCTAACTACAATTGGAATGTACCATATAGACCCCTCAGATCCCATAGACTCTTTAGACCTCTAAACCTCTTATGACCCTTTATACGCCTATAGACCCTTTCGACCTTTACACCCTTTAGGCCACTTAGACCTGTGTATCCTTTAACCCCCTTTCGACCTCTTTGGCCCTTTAGACCACTTTAGACCATTAGAACCATTGCAACCCTTTTGGGTCGAAAATAGTTTAAGGGTCCTTTCACTGGACAAAAATTAATGGAACGTTTTTCATCAATTCAGGAACCGCTCATCCTACATAGTTTGCACTGTGTGAATACAATCATGTTGTCAGTCCTTTCAGCCCCCACGGCCCCGAATTTTCCATCAAACCAAACTGAAAATCAACTTTATCACCTAATGACCCCCAACTATGACTGCACTCTATCGGGAGACGAGCGTCTGTCCCACTTGGGAATGTTCATTTCCTCTGCCACCGAAGGTGGGCGAGATTATGTTTTCACTCCTGTCTCTTTGTCTGTTTGTTTGTTTGTCTGTGAACATGATATTTCAAAACGTTGTGAACGGAATTGAACGGCCGACTGTCCGAACGTCCAATGAGTCAGAAATCCTTTACTGAAGTGCCATGACAGGTGAGAGAGGTACCCACACAAAGCCAACTGACATGATGACAATTGACGTCACCACATGTGAGGCAGAGAGAGTTGGGATGAGAGGATAGAAGTTGATCCATGTTTTCGGCGAGCGAGATGTAAATTGAGTTATCACTGTTTGGTGGACGGACCAACACCCATATAAACGTGAGGTGGGAGTGGAGTGGAAGCCATAGCTCGAGGTATTCCTGAGGTGTGGAGGTGAGAGGGCCATGGAGAGTGAGGAATAGAGTTTTTGATGAAGAGAGCAACTCCTCGACCAGGACGAGGCTCAGGTCTTTCATACCAAAGGAGGGAGTAACCAGGGAGAGATACTCGGCTCGGGAGTCAGAGACGTCTTGAAGGAGGAAAGTGTCTGTGAAGAAGATTATGTTTGGCTTGTCAGCGGCAACCTGTTTGGAGAGATGAGCCAGGTAAGAGTGAAGGCCCTGGATGTGTGAGCTCCACACTGTTAAGGAATAGGGAGGGGGAGGAGGCTTTGGGTGCAGGGGATGGGGTGGGTAGGATGAGCACGGAGAGGCAGAGGAAGGGAGAGTTGTTTACAGTGTGTGGGAGATTGCAGAAGAGCTAGGGGAGAGGGTCAAATGGGGAGAAGGACAAAGGGTAGGTGGGGAAGGGATGAGGTGCAGTGAGGAGTAATAAGAGAGGGGGAAAAGGGAAGTCGGAGATTGGAGGATGTGGAGGAATGAGTTGGAAGAGAATTCTTGTGGTGCAAGTTGGAAATGAGTTGGAAGGAAGAATGAGTGGCAGCTTTGTGGATGTGAGAGGGGGCAGCTTTGAGAAGGGGAAATGAGGGGGGAGATTTGAAGGGGAGGGGCAAGGAGGGAAAATTGAGGTTGAAGGGTGAGAGGGGAGAATTGAGGGAGAAGGGTGTGGGGGGGGAGCTTTTGAGAAAGGTGAGGAAGCTTGGCCGGAGAAGAGAGAGCGAAGTTTGCTTTGAAGAGGGAGGAGGCGCCTCATTTCAGAGGGAGGGGTGAGAAGGAAGCTTTGAGTGGGAGGGGAGATGGAGTGAGCAGGCATGGCCATAAGGGAGGGGTTGAGAGAGGGGGAAGGATGAGACTGGGTGGTGGTATTATGAAGGTGGGAGCAGGAGGACAAAAATCGAGGGGGTGGGAAGTTTGGGAGGTGTGATTGGAGAAAAGAAAGTGGGTGTTTGAGATAATGAGGAGTGTACTGAATGTGAGAGAGTGAGATATTTGTAAAGTTGCTATTGAGCCCACAAATGTTTGAAAACCATACAGTTTGGGATATCAGAGGAGGAGCTGTTAATATCAGTGGAGAGGTGCTAAGGGAGGAGGTAGGATAGGGGGGGGGCAAGATGAGAGGAGTGAGGAGGAGGTAGATTTAAGGAGACGGGATGAAGGACGTTGCTTTCAGGAAATGAAGCCCAGCAGCCATGTGCTGCAATTCCAGCCGTGACCTACAGGGGGCGGCACAGCTGCACCCCCTCCCCCCCATGCCAATGACGTAGCCCAGCTGCATTGTGCTGCATTGTAAAGAAGAAGAAGATGAAGAAGGACTCCGACACCCTGATATCTCGATGATACCAGTCATCGCTCATCATTTCGAGGGAACAGGCGGAATAACCTCATCTTTGATCTCGATTCCCGAGCCCACCGGATTAACTTGGCTGGGACTGAGGGCCTGAGGCAGGGACGCACGTCCATGAACAAATGACGTGTTTTAGCCAAAGCTTTTCTCCATGAAGCGAGCGCAAGTAATTTTAATGGAAACTGCAAACTCATCAGGGATTCCAAATGCAAGATGGATTCGTGAATCGTGCAAAGTGTGTATATATATATATATATATATATATATATATATATATATATATATATATATATATATATATATATATATATATATATATATATATATATATATATATATATATATATATATATATATATATATATATATATATATACATGGCCTGAAAGTAACGGGTTAATTAGCCATCGTCCGCGCCGCTTGACACGCTCGCTCTTGCAACTTTCTCTTTTCCCCGTCAAATACGATATATAAAATGTGTTTATAGTCTCACACACGCACACAATTCACATATCGCTTTGTGTGTAAATCGCTTGTTTATAGCGATGTCATTCTTCTATGACGTCAGTGATCCCCGGATGTGAGGTTTTTCCCCCCCCCCTGCAATGTACGTCATGACGTTCGACCTCACGTGATGCGCGCCGCGCGTACCGCCTCACGTCACGCGTGAACACCACGAGCTCGATCATGCACGAGCCTTGCGCGCATGCGCATCAGCTCGTCGCTGCTGGATTGGGCCGCTTGGGGTCACGTGGCCATTGGATTTTTTTGTTTTTTTTTTCCTCATTGCGCGTTGCCATAATTTTCCGAACTCGTGCAGAGGCGACGTGAACACGCACGTACAAGACGTCAACACGAACGCAGCGCAGCCTGTGTGAGAGAGAGAGGTGGGTGGAGAGAGAGAGGAGAGAGAGAGAGAGAGTTTGATCTGGTTCAGCTCGCCCCGGCCTCGTCCGGAGAGGGTGAAGCGGTAAGCTGAGTGTACAGGAGGGTCCATCCTTGTGTTTAGGCCTGAGGACGAATGTCGTTTCACAGTTGTGACGTCGCGATGTTTTCACGACCGGGAGATCTTCTCACGTGGAGCATCGTTTTCGTACAGACGATGATGACGTTGCTGTGAAAGGATGTTAAACTAATAAGAAAACGGGAGGGGGAGGGGAGGGGTGACGGTGACGTGATGAGAGAACTGCAGATTTGGTTGTGCGAGGAGGAGGAGGAGGAGGAGATAATGGAGGATGAAAGTGGATGGAGTTCCGCGCTAAGGACATTAAATGTTAATATTCCTGACTCCAAACTCGGACGTGGTGATTATTATCCGAGAATGGACCTTTAAAAAAAAAAAAATGTTCTTTCCTTTCACGGCACGGATGGCCATCGTTTCACGTTCGGTTTCATCGATTTAAGGATTTTATTTTATTCCTTGTACCCGGAACAACATCGAATGGATCTCGCGTTTTGTGCGAATTCAAATGATATCAAATCTTAAAATGTGTCTTCTGCTCGCAGGTGTGAAGTTATGAACCCAGGATTCACTCCCTTTCAGAATACCCCAGCCTTCCTCGCCACTAAAGGAAGCATGCAACCATACCCAGGTATGGGGACCAAGATATAGGGGGGGAGGGTAAATGGGGACCAAGATATAGGGGGGGAGGGTAAATGGGGACCAAGATATAGGGGGAGGGTAAATGGGGACCAAGATATAGGGGGAGGGTAAATGGGGACCAAGATATAGGGGGGAGGGTAAATGGGGACCAAGATATAGGGGGAGGGTATATGGGGACCAAGATATAGGGGGAGGGTATATGGGGACCAAGATATAGGGGAGGGTATATGGGGACCAAGATATAGGGGGAGGGTATATGGGGACCAAGATATAGGGGGAGGGTATATGGGGGACCAAGATATAGGGGGAGGGTAAATGGGGACCAAGATATAGGGGAGGGTATATGGGGACCAAGATATAGGGGGAGGGTATATGGGGACCAAGATATAGGGGGAGGGTATATGGGGACCAAGATATAGGGGGAGGGTATATGGGGACCAAGATATAGGGGGAGGGTATATGGGGGACCAAGATATAGGGGGAGGGTATATGGGGACCAAGATATAGGGGGAGGGTATATGGGGACCAAGATATAGGGGGGAGGGTATATGGGGACCAAGATATAGGGGGAGGGTATATGGGGACCAAGATATAGGGGGGAGGGTATATGGGGACCAAGATATAGGGGGAGGGTAAATGGGGACCAAGATATAGGGGGAGGGTATATGGGGACCAAGATATAGGGGGAGGGTATATGGGGACCAAGATATAGGGGGGAGGGTATATGGGGACCAAGATATAGGGGGAGGAGGGTAAATGGGGACCAAGATATTGGGGGGAGGAGGGTAAATGGGGACCAAGATATTGGGGGGAGGAGGGTAAATGGGGACCAAGATATTGGGGGGAGGAGGGTAAATGGGGACCAAGATATTGGGGGGAGGAGGGTAAATGGGGACCAAGATATTGGGGGGGAGGAGGGTAAATGGGGACCAAGATATTGGGGGGAGGAGGGTAAATGGGGACCAAGATATTGGGGGGAGGAGGGTAAATGGGGACCAAGATATTGGGGGGGAGGAGGGTAAATGGGGACCAAGATATTGGGGGGAGGAGGGTAAATGGGGACCAAGATATTGGGGGGAGGAGGGTAAATGGGGACCAAGATATTGGGGGGAGGAGGGTAAATGGGGACCAAGATATTGGGGGGAGGAGGGTAAATGGGGACCAAGATATTGGGGGGGAGGAGGGTAAATGGGGACCAAGATATTGGGGGGAGGAGGGTAAATGGGGACCAAGATATTGGGGGGAGGAGGGTAAATGGGGACCAAGATATTGGGGGAGGAAGGTAAATGGGGACCAAGATATTGGGGGGAGGAGGGTAAATGGGGACCAAGATATTGGGGGAGGAGGGTAAATGGGGACCAAGATAGGGGGAAGGGGGAGGAGGGTAAATGGGGACCAAGATATAGGGGGAGGAGGGTAAATGGGGACCAAGATAGGGGAGGAGGGTAAATGGGGACCAAGATAAAGGGGGAGAAGGGGGAGGAGGGTAAATGGGGACCAAGATAAAGGGGGAGAAGGGGGAGGAGGGTAAATGGGGACCAAGATACGGGGAAGGGGGAGGAGGGTAAATGGGGACCAAGATAAAGGGGGAGGAGGGTAAATGGGGACCAAAATATATGGAGGGGAGGGTAAATGTGGACAAGATATATGGGGGTGGGGTGTAAATGTGGACAGGATATATTGTTGTGGGCCGGGGTTCGGTGGCGATAAACGACCACTATGTGGAGCAGTAGAGCCGTTTCCCAACGAACATCCGGAATTAAAAGGTCGTCACCCCGGATAACTCCGGAGCCGACGGGCCACTTAAAGGACCGTGATCGCCAATTCTCTGACGGCGTGGGGTAGGGTCAATAGCCAAATTTCAATATACCTAAGTACCCACGTCGTCAAATTACCGGGGAAATCACACCCTCGGTCGACTCTGTCCGAACCGAGTCGCAGGTACCGACTCGGATATGGCGTAACCGAGCGGAGTTACCAGAGCCGTGCCGGTCCCAATGACAACTTACGGAACCAACGGCCTCACTAATTCTCAATACGTACTGTGCTGGGTCAATGGGCGAAAGCACAGAAAACAAGCTGGTACATTTAACAGGGGTTTATTACAAACAATAATTGGGGAGGGAAGCACACAAAGAGCAGAGTTATCCGAATAAAAGAAATGCAGGCAATTTACAATGAGCGAAAAGCACTTAAAGTTCTACTTAAAAGACTGGCGACACACACACACACACACACACACACACACACACACACACACACACACACACACACACACACACACACACACACACACACACACACACACACACACACACACACACACACACACACACACACACACACACACACACACACACACACACACACACACACACTGGCCTTTATTGGGCCCTATTCTTGCACCTGTCCACCTCGTGCGGTCTGGTCGAGCTTGTCCGGTGCCGGGACTCGAACCCGCCGCCAACAACGCAGTACCAGGGAACAGGAACGATGCAACGGACGCCAGCCAGCACAGGAACGGACCAGACGAGAACGCCAGCAGGCAAGACGAGGCTTCCTCTCTTTCTCCTTTCTTTCTTGACGGCGGGGCGAACCTTCTCTTCTTGATGGCTCGCCACCTCCTCTTATCCTTCCCCTCCCCCGCGGGTTGAGGGAAATGCTCTGAGGGACTCGCCTTCGGATTGGACAAGGGGGGAACATCCCATCTGGCTGGGCGGTGCCGCCCTTGAGGTGGTCAGCCTCCTGATAGGATGAGGAATCTCGGGGGGGGAGGGGGTGTCGAGGCGTCTCGGAGGCCCGCCCCCCGAAGAGGCTCCGTAGTAGCTTTCGGAACGCTGGCCTCCCATTGGCTGGGGTGCGCGTGCGATGCTCACCCTTCACTCACTGGCTGGAGGAAATGTTCCATGCCCCTCCTCGGAGCGGAGCCTCGATCTGAGGAGATGGAGGCTCCGCCCACGCCTTCAGCCAAAAACACGTGGGCAATGGTGACCTGGTTGAGTGGAGGATGGTGCCGTTGTTATTGTTGTTGTAGATGTATAAAACCTGACTATAAAATAACTCGCAGCGCACACACGAAATTCCCATTAGACATAGGGGATGGATTCTTACTATAAACACATACTTATCGAAATAACTAAGCTTAGGGACTGCTGTCTGTCTGTGTGCAAATGGCTTCCAGATTCGTAACAATGGGGGTGGGGTGTAAATGGGGACAGGATATATGGGGGTGGGGTGTAAATGGGGACAGGATATATTGTTATGAATCTGCCTGTGTGCAAATGGCTTCCAGATTCGTAACAATATGGGGGTGGGGTGTAAATGTGGACAGGATATATGGGGGTGGGGTGTAAATGGGGACAGGATATATTGTTATGAATCTGGCAGCCATGAGCACTCAACATTCAGGTCCCCATAGCTCAGTTATTTTGTTAAGTATATGTGGATACATAGTTCCCTTTCCCCTATGTCTAATAGGAATTAAGTGTACACGTGTGTGCTACGGGTTATTTTATAGTTAGGATTTTTACACCACCAACAATGGCATCCTCCCTGGCTTCCTTCCATCATCGGCCTTTCTAACGCGCATACGTGCCGAGCGCCTGTGGGTGAAGTTCCATTGGCAACTGACACATTGGCTCCATTCCAGGGTCGAGCAAGATGTGTTGCCTTCAGCCAATGGGCAAAGTGCGAGCGACGTACGCCGCGTTCCAGCCAATGCGGAGGCACGTCGCCCAAAGGAGGAATGCCTCTCAGGGAGGACGGGCCACGAGGATGCTCGCCACGCCCCCCGGACGAATCGCGAGCAGATCGCCTGAGACGAACCGGCCAATCGGGACCCGAGTTGTGTCAGTGGGGAGGGGGGGGCGCGAAGAGGTCCGTGTCTTTTTTTTCCCTTGAGCCTGTCCCGCGGAGGATCACCTGCCTGCGAGTCTGTCCCGCCGAGAATCGCTTGCCGGTCTTGTCTGCTGGCGCTCGCTGTCACGTTGCTTGCCAGAGGAGCGTGTTGGACCCCGATGCTACCCTCCGTACTCGGTGCTTGCAGCGGCATCGAGTTGCGGGTTCAAGTCCCGCCGAGCCGGATCGTCAAGGGCCGCACGAGGCGGGAAGGTCCAAGCTTGCTCTGGTCTCCAGCTCACCTTTCCTCGAGCTGGAAGCCTTCAATAAAGACCCGACGGGGTCCATTTCTTTGGGTATGTGTTTGTGTGTGGGCCCGTCTGTTAAGTAGAATCGTTAAGTACTTGCGTTATTGTACATTGGAATATATTCGGTTGTAATTTGCTCTTTGTCTCCCTCCCCGGTTTTTGCCCATTATTGTAAAATAAATTCCCCTCTTGTTGAATGTCCCAGCTCGTTCCCTGTCATTTCTTTTCTTGGCTTAGCACGGTGCGTGTTGGGAAATAGTGAGATAGTAAATTGTGCATTTGGACCGACAAGCCTCGGTAACCATCCGCTCGGGTTACACACTGTTCGGGCACGGTAACGGCTCGTCCCGCTCGAAGCCTGTCGAGGGTGTGAATTCCCCGGTAAGTTTTGCTGCGTGGATACTTGGGTATATTGAAGTTTGGCAATTAACCCTACCCCACACGGTTGAATTATTGGTGATTCATGGTCCTGTAAGGGGCTCGTGCCTTTCGGACTTACCCGAGGGTCACGACCTAAATTCCAGTGTGTTCGGTGGAGCCGACTCTACTGCTCCCCCTAGCGGTCGTGCTCGCCACCGAGACCAGGCACCACAACAATATGGGGGTGGGGTGTAAATCGGGACCGAGCTATACAGTTCACCAGCCACTGAACGCTGCATAGTTCAAAGGGGCACGGACACCATGACTGGGCACAGATTTCTGAGACTGCATTTTAAAATTATTTATCCATTTTATTTGCTCTGGTGCAATGAACACATGCATGCCATATTGGTCACCGCTGAGGCATATATAGGTTAGAATCCTGACACCAACACAGTTTGTTGGCATGTGGGTTATAATGTCATATAAATTGAAGGCTCCAATTTTTTATTTTTTTTAATGCAGGAATTGTGATTACTTGAATAATCCTTAACAGTAGTCATCATAGCCAGATTATGTCAGAGAATATCAATCATTATAAGCGGTATTATTGATCATCACAAATCTCTCTGTCTGTCTGTCTTTGCTTGTGTGCAAGATATCTCAAAGTTGTGGATGGATTCGGATTACATTTTGTGGACTGGTTTGATGTGTGACAAGGATGAACTGATTAGATTTTTGTGAAGATCCAGATCCAGATCCAACCACGAGAATTATTTAAGTGATTCTTCACCATTGAGAGATGGGGCCAAAAACGATATATAGCACGGTATCTCAAAAAGTGGTTGGACGGATTCAGATGAAACTTGCAAGACAGGTTGGCTGTTTGACCGCGACGAATTGATTCGGTTTTGGTGAAGAACTGAACCCAAATCTGGATACGATAATTATTTAACTCAATTGATTCTTCACCATTGAGAGATGGGGCCAAAAACTATATAATGCATATTCCAAAAATGTATTGGGCCCGATGTGTTCTCGTGGATCAGGCATTACGTGGTGGAGGTATGCGCTCTACCAAGGGCCCTTCTAGTTGCAAATTTGGTGAGAAGCTTTCTTTTCAGATCATGACAATTCTGAATGTTACTTGTGAAATTTCCATCTGCTAGTTTCCCCAGTCTTTCTACAAGTTTCTGTCCCCTTTCGGTGGTTCTAAAGATCCCTTAAAAGTTATTCTGTTATTACGGAACAGCTCAAACCTTTCCTCGGTACAAAAGGGCAAGCAACCTTATTTGTACTCTCATTTTAGTTGTGGCTGTGCGGCTAGCATCTGACAGTTTTTTTTATTCACATCTTCGACGTCTTGTAGATACTTGGGGCACAGAGTCCCTCTTTTCTTCGATTGACGCAATGCAGTTGCCACCTAGATTCAAGAGACTACTACTCTCAGATTTATTGAGTGCTTAATTTGACAGGTCGCCGATTACCTCGCTGAATCCATCTTTATCGCAGTCAATCATTTCGGCTTTTATGGGAGGCCTTTCCGGAAATTCCATGAGGAATACACAGTAATATTCAAGGTAATTGCCTGCGAATGGACATTTCAAAAACTGTGCTGTCATGATGATCTGCATGCCTGTATGAACTATTCTAGATTTTTCATACGCATGCAGCCAAATAAATTTTCGAGGCAGTCCTGGGTGAACCAGGAAGTTAAAATGAAAACGTGTCCTCTGTTCAGAAGTTCTTTCTGTACATCCAACAATGAAGATGTAGACAGTATGAATCCCGCCTACCAGGGCTTTCACTTATTTCCGCACAAAATGGTGGAGAAAACAACAACCACTTCCTCGAGGTGGCTTATAGCGCTTTCAAAAGAAACGGTGTTTACCTTGCTCAACGCCATCAACGGATGACAACCTGACATCAAGTCAAACCACTTATTCATAAAGTCCACAAGCCATGTGGTTGTCAGAAGCTTCTTGTCAAAGCCTTCATGGTTGACGAAATGAAACGGAAGACCAAGAAGGAACCCAAAGAAGTAAAAGGCAAAAAATGGAGTCATCAGGAGGAACCAGGATAGGATTCGGGTTTCAGCCGCTACTCCACAACCCTGAAACCGATCCAGGTGGAGCCAAGTGAGCCTTGCAGAAAAATTTCTGCAAGAATTCACTTCTCATGAAAGAGAAGAAAAAGCAAGAATTAGAATGAAAAAAGTAGAAAAGTGTGAAAGGAACAAAGAACAAAGAACAAAGATGTTGGGAAGAATCCGCACAGATAGATTTCAACAGTTACTCTCCAGGTTCAAACACAGCAACATGTACAGCTACCTGCGGTCCGTACACTTCCAGATGGACACCGGCACTTCCAGATTTGCTGAAAAGGTTGAGTGCACTGGAAACCTTCATTTTGTCGGAAGTGGGCAGCATCAATTTTGTTGCCAGGAAGCAACTGCCTGATCAGTGCCAGGCCGACGCAGTTTGTCAGACGATCATATTTCTGTATGGTATCATCGCTGAGTTTGAACTCGTTGCCGTTCACCAGACTGGCTTTAATGTTCTTCATAAGGTGGGAACGTCAAAAATGAAGTGCAGAAATATACCATCTTTGAAAGGGTTAGGTACTTTGTTCACTGTCAAAGCTAATTTTGAGCATACAATTCCGAAGCTGCTGTGAAGAGCGTGATTGGCACTTCTCATATCACTGGTGATTGAGTTCACATGAAGTCCAGTTTCATTTGCACGTTCAAGGATGTCCATGACAATAGGTTTGAGGATGGCACCCTTGACAATGTAGCCAATGAGGTGATAAGTAACCGTCTGCTTCCACCGTGTCGTCACTCCAACGAGCATGAAGACTAATGCAATGAGTTGCAATGCCGCTGACCAGGTAGGGTCACATCCCCTCTCGAGCGATTCGGGGATTTCTCAAACCGAAGGCCAGCTTGCGTTGACGCCAGTGACGTCACACCTTGAAATTACCTTGACCCGAATGGCGGCTTTACATAGAGAAACGGTGTATTTTGAGCTCAGATTCCGATACTGATTCCACCGTCATTGGCAACTTTGAAGGGTCTCAGTATATTGAAACTGATCAGTGGGATTTTGAAGAAACGGTTGGAGACTGAATTTGCAATGAAAATGCTTTCAGGGTAATTGTGGAGCCATATTATTTTGAGCCTCGTGCGAGCGATTTCAAGGAAGAAGTAATTTAGAGAGTATTATTGAAGATGAAAAACGCTGAGCGCTTGTTCACTTCAGCTCAGTACGTTTTGTTTTTCCGTTCAATTGACGATTTATAAGGGAGGGATTTTGTATTAATTGATGAATCAGTTTATTGGGATTCGCTTGGTGTGTGTGTGCGTGCGTGCGTGCGCAACGCGAGGCTCTACAGCACAAATCAGCAAACCGATTTTGATGAAACTTGGCGAACAGGTGCCATATGGGATGAGAGTGTGAGCGTTTGAGTTTCTTTGCTAAGCAACCACCCGTTGCTATGCAGCGGCCGAAAAACCGCATTTTAAGAACCCAAACGTGCTCATTGGTGATTTGCTACGTCACGTGATTGACCGGTGGCGAATCGACCACCGAGAAACTGTGACTCAACAAGGTTCATGATCACGTGGTTTGTTTCTCTTGGAACGTCTTGTCGTCAACAATGTCCGGTCCTTCGGCACACTGAACCTTACAGTGGCGGATGGTGCATGATGACCCGATATCTCTCGGGCGAAGATCACACACGGCAAACACCCCGCGGGATCCACGAGCAGCTCGAATGGAGGAAACGTGCTTGGTCTGGGGGGTGCGTCGTCAGACCGTGGATCCGTGGTCCGTCCAGGAGGTTCTCCCTCGGACGGGTCTATGGTTGGTTCAACCGAGGGTGAAGATTCCGGACCCGGTACGTGACGTTCACTCCGTCCCGACATGTTGTGCTTTCTGACGCTCGTTTTAATGGATTGTTTGTGTTTTGAAAGGGAAGATCAAGTCCGAGTTCACCAATCATTCGTTCCCTCCGTACGAAGGTTTGAACCACAAACTCATTCGGATTCGCTAGATATCCGTAGCCTGATGGAGTACTGCTCTCCCCTCTGGGCTGGTGCTCCTGCCTCCCACCTTTCTCGACTTCACGCTGTCGAAACCAGGGCTTTTAAGATCATTGGCATCTCCCGCAATGAAGCTGAGTCTTTGGGCCTCTCACTCAATCACCGCAGGTTGGTCGGTGGTCTTTCTGTCTTCTACCGACTCCTCTCCAGCCTTGCCCCCCCTGCTCTCTCTGCGATTTGTCCCCACCACATTTCCACAGGGCGCTCAAGGTCCACCAACAACCCCCTTCTGGTAAAACTACCAAAATCACGAATCACTGCTCATCTTCACTCTTTCATTCCTCTTTTTTCCCGCCTTTGGAATAAACTTCCTCACTCTATTCTTTCCCATTCTTCCCTCCAGGCTTTCAAAACAGCTGTTCACCACCACCTCTTATCTTCCCCCATCCAAATCCTCGATCTTTTCTACCCCCGATAATCCACCCAAGCCCACTTCCTTCAATTCTCCTGCTTTCCTTCCTGAAAGTCCCTTTAATGTCCATCTTCCCCTCGCCATGTTCCCCGTCCCATCCCCATCCCTCTCCCTTCCACATTTCACCTGTGTCTGTTCCCCAATGTTTTGTCCCTTCCACTCCCGCCCCTCTTGTCTCATGCCTCATTGCTGTGAGTTGTGTGTTAGCTCTCATACGAGCCTCGACCAAGGTATACAAAAAAAAAAAAAAAATAAAAAAATATCCGTTATTGTCGGGGTGTGTGCGTGTGCGTGTGCGTGCGTGCGTGCGTGCGTGCGTGCGTGCATCTGCAACGTGAGGCTCCACAGCACAAACCAGCAAACCGATTTCAATGAAACTTGGCGAACAGGTGCCATGTGGGCTGGGAGTGTGCGCGTTTGAGTTTCGTTGCTAAGCAACCACCCGTTGCTATGCAGCGGCCGAAAAACTGCGTTTTAAGAACCCAAACGGTAACTGACGTAGCGTGGCTTCTATTATAGGTAGAGCGACCGGACCAACTCCTGCCTATTCCTTGCATCCCCATCTAGTTATCGCGACAGCATAACGTTCCTCTATCTCTCATAGTTTCTGAATGGCAGCCCTCCGAATGTGGAAAGGTGGTGAACCAGAGAATATGTTAAGTGACCTTGACCTCGGAAACTGTCGACGGCGGAACGTTCAAATTCGGTGTATGGATAGAGTTTAATAACTACTACAAAATTGAACCACAGCATTTTTCCAGATTCGATCACCAACGGTGTCGGGGCTGAAATACGCAAAATTCGAAAAAATACTTTTTCTCGACCTACATTCACTATTTTCAATACTTGTCCTACAGTTTTGAATGTGGAGAAACGAGACTTCGGAATTAAACACTTCGAGATGTTTAGAAATTTTTACTCAAGCCGATTTTTGATTTGGGTTTTATTTTTCAAATGGTAGTCCTATGAGGAGTGCCAGTTGGCAAAATACGTAATAGGAAAAATCTTGCCAGGCAGAGAAACAATTGTATGTGAACCAATACGTCTTGGCAATGAATCTTCGTCGGTGGATCGGTCAGAATGAAAAGCATCGTATCCAGCGCTTCGATCCTCGCGGATCCCTTGTCGCCTACCGGCTTATACTGTATATTAGCCGAGCAGAAATACCCGTCATTGCCCGAATGTGCTGATAGCGCCCAGGCACACTCGGACAGCACAGACAAAAGGGTGATTTAATGCTTTGTTCCACCATCGCAGGCTCACCAGGTGTCTTGTATGTTGCGAGATCATCCCGTTTCATACTTTCCCCGGACGTCATTTGTGGCCGTGCTATGTCCCACCATCATGTCCATGAGATGTCAATGTCCCGCCCCAGTGGAGGGGGGAGTGCTGCTAGGGGGAAGGGGGTGTATGGTGGTGGAGGGGAGGGTATGATATGGTGGTGATTGTGGAGGGGGGTGTAGGATGGTTGTGGGTATCATGGGGGATGTTGAAGGGGAAGGTGTGAGATTGTGGGGGTGTTGGTAGAGGAGAGACTGAAAGGTTTAGCTTCTTCGGTCAAATCTTCTCTGAAGAGTTGATACAAATATACATACTTTCTCTCCACAATAAATAGACGGTGGTTCATTTGACTTGTCGAAATTTGCGTTGATTAATTGATAATTTCAAGATGCTCTTGTGGTAACTGCCGGGCAATGGCAACAGGTGTTTGATTCACCGCTCAAATAGTCTATGTGCATGTATTGGTAGCTCGGTGGAGATGGTGTTACAGTTTTGAGGGACAGCTGTTTCTTCCTCTTAATCGTGGGTATGGTATGCATCCTCTCTCAATCGTAACAGTAAACTTCAAGATCTACCCATCTCTGTTGTTTCATAACAGTGCTCTATAAATTGTTCTGAGCACAAAAGTGAACCATTGGTGTAGCATGACCCAAACTTTAGGGGTTTGGCCATTGGTGTAGCATGAAACCATCTCGGTTTGTATTACGACACAAGCACCAAGGACGCGTCGACTCGGAATATTTCTTGGAAAATCGAAAAATTTTGACCATTTGAGTTCAATCATACCGTAAAGTAACCTGGAGATTACGGATATGACGGTCAATTTCCTGATGCGATGTTACGGCTAATCTTCACAAGAAGATTTCTACTTTTGATTGTAAGTTTACTTACTTTATAATTTGGAGAAAGACACAACATATTGTTGCGAATTTGTGCCCGCCGGCGTGCGATCGGCCACGTAACTCAAATCGTGACACGTCGTCCACCGGAACGGACAATTCAGTCGTGACCCTCTTGGAACTACCGCCAAGGAGCGAGCCACGGGTGGGGGTTTAACCTCACCACAACCCAGTCCGCATTCTACCCGCGCGGAAATACGGTGAATCGCCGAATGTCGATATACCTAAGTACCCGCGCGAGTAGCGTACTGAGGAGTTGTACCACGCCGCAGGTCGACTTCGGACACGAACCGCTTAAGCGGCTTGTTCCGTGCTGCAGGGATAACCGAGCGGAGTTATCGTCGACCTCGACGGTTCAGATTATTTACCGGATGTTTTAAACCCACTATCAATCCCTTACGTGATGCAAGATGGAGCTTTCAATAAGGGGAGAAAAAGGACGCAACGAAACGGGAAACAGTTCAACAAGCAAGCACTTTATTACACACACACACAGACGAGCACGTATTCACAGCCATACAGTAATGCATGTATAACAGTCGAGACAAAATGCAACAAAAGCAAAAGCACTACTACCGACTATTATTATTTACAACACTTAAACAATTATACTTGTCGGACGGCGCCACAGCATTCATTCAAAAGCAAAGAAAAGACGTCCCCATAGGCAGGGAGGAAGACGGGGTCCGTGGAGCAAATGTGCGCGGAACCTGGAGGAGCGGCCAGGTCCACGAGACCGACAAGGTCTTACCCGCATCCTCGTGATGCGATGGCGGGCAAGCCGCAATGTCTGCGCAGCTGCGCCTCAACTCCGTGCCCCTGGCGTGGTCGGTGATCCCTCTCCGGCGTTCTCCGCGCCAGCACGGTTGGGTCGGCACCACGGTTAGGGTGGGGAATAAACGGGGCCACCGGCACTATCTCAGCGCGGATGGGGGGGGGGGATTTTTGATGCTCAGGGTCGAGTGAGGTGAATGGCTGGCTGGCTTGCTCGCTTGTGAGAGCGAAGGTGGGTCGATTCCACGACGAGACGAGCCCAGCGACCAGCGACGAGATGACACCACACTACAACTTCGACGACGACCTCCGTCTTCACTCGACCCGAACCGCCCGCGTCGCCTTGTGCTCACGTCTTTATAGACTGGAGGAGGAGCCTGTATGCAGATTTTAGGATAAAAACGCGATTGGAGGCGGGTCCACGCCACCCTCTGTTCAGCCATTGGTGTGGCTAAAAGGGGCGTGAGCCTCTTTTGATCCGAATTCTCTCCCGTGAAGAATCCACATTCATCGCGCTTGGAGGCGGGGCCATACCGCCTGACGCTCGCCCATTGGACGGAGAAAAAGGGGCGTGAACCCTTCCTGATCCGATTTTCTTCCTGAGAGGAACTCATTCGTACCCGCGGCTCGACTCGTTCTGCATCAATTACCGAACGGGCCCTGGACAGCATGACGTTTGGTGTTGACTGGTGGTGTGGGGTCGATGGTTGTGGAAGGAGAAAGGCAAAGGTGGTGGGGGGTTTGCTGTGGTGGTTTGGTGGTTGGCGGGCGTCGTTTGGGAATGGCGGTGAAGCAATGTTTGCAGGATGGAGTTGTGGAGGTAAAGAGGCAAAGGTGGTGGTGTTTGAGTTGTTGGTGGCTTAATGGTCCAAAATAACAATAAAGAAAAATGGCTAACTCAAAGCGTCGCAGCCCGGATGAATCGCACATATTCCCTCCAAACAACAGGTGTGGGATAACTACACATGAACTTACCGATATATCTCACCTGAGGACCCTTTATGGTGTAATGCGAATTTCCACAACCGTAACACTACCCCCTCCCCTTTTTACAGACTCGTCCCGAGTCGTCAAATTTTTGTGTGCCATCATGTGTAGTTCTCCCATCGTACATTTTACCTTCGGATCCCTGAGTGCGACATTCATGTTATTTGTGTCCCCAAAATAAATAACCTACGGGCTGAGTAACTAACTCAACAAACCCACTCATACGGACGACTTAAATAAATTGCCGGCGCTAAGACACACAGGCCGGGTGCGCACTCATCTACAATACACAACTTAACACCTTAACCTTACAAATCTTACACAAACCATGGCCCAGGATCAATGGATTCTGCAAAGAGAAAAGCAGTTAGCAGGGAGCCAGGCTGCTCGCATGCAGTCTCTGGCTCAGGTAATGCAGGTGACAGGGAATGTGGCCGGCTGCACACACGCAGTCCAAGCCCTCCCCTTTTGAAATGAACGCAGTGAACCACAACGGTGCATGGGCTGCACAAACGCAGTCTCCGTGCCAGCTCAAGTGGCACACGCAAAGAACGCAACGGCGCTTGAGCTGCACAACGCAGTCTCCGTGCCAGCTCAAGTGGCACACGCAATGAACACAACGGATGGATGGATGGATGGTTGAATGGATGAATGGATGGACGCAAACACGGTGCACGGGCCGCCACTGCAGGCCCATGTTGTTGCTGCCAACAGGGCAGTCCTCATAAACTGCGCGATGATCCTGGCGCACATGGCAATGAACAAGGGTGGGGGGGGGGGGAATGCAAAACAGAACAGGGGCAAAAGATGACGAGGGCAAGAGGCATGGATGGCATAAGCAGGCAGGCAAGGCTTGGCATGACAAGGCCGCTGTAGCAAAAACAGCCGGCAGTGAAGCTGACCGGCACAAGCCTTGTAGTAAAAACAGCCGGCAGACGATCGACCGGCACAGGCCTTGCATTAAACAGCCAGCCGATTGAAGTGGGCCGGCACAGGCCTTGAAGTAACACAGCCAGCCGATGAAGTTGGCCAGCCTTTGCCTTTTGCTGGAGGGAGTGCGGTGGTGCTGGCCACTCGGAAGGCGGGCTCGGACCTACCTATCTCCCTCCCAACCTATCGCCTTTGCCTGTCTCGGTCTATACCCACCCCCTTAATTTGTCAAAACCCAATTTAGCCCCAACTTATTTTTTTTTTGATTTTTTTTTTTTTTACTTCCCCTCTATTTATCGTCCTTGTTCGGCTAACTTATCATGTCCAAGCTTACTCCCAACCCCTACGTTCCCTTCCCGGAGGGGAATGAGGGAGGGCTAGCGTCCTGTGTCGAGGCCCAACTCGAGCCTCAAGATGGCCTCCTCGGAGTTCAGTGATCTTTACCCAAAGTGGGTCCAGCAGCCATCAACGAGAGCGAAGGGATGGATGGTGTGGAGGGGTACACTTCCTATCTACCCTATCCATTTAACTTTTGAACTACCCCGGGGCTTTCAACAAGCGCCTCTCGCTTAATCTACTGGTTCTATCAACCAAGATTCCCATCGCCTGTGTTGGTGTCCTCACAATTTCGGGCCATGCCCCCCCCCCAATTTTCCGCCCGTGCCCTCACATGGTCTCATGGCTGGGACGCGTGACTCCCTTGGCAGGCACTACCCTCTGCCGATTCTCCAACGATGGCACCCATGTGCACTACACTGCCTCCGAGCCTACCAGCACCCTAAACACCTGGGAGTGCCCTCCCTGGCGACTCCCCTGAAACACTCACGTGGCAGGCTGGCGCCCCGGGCCCCTTCCCTGGGTGCCCGTGCCCAATGCACTGCCCACGCGGCTAATGGCGCCTGGGCCCCCGCATCATGCGGGCGCACCCGTGCCCACTACACTATCCCGGCCACCCCTTGGGCTCTTGGCCTACCGCGGCCGACTAGCCCGGTGCCCGGGGTACCCACTCAGCGATGCGATACCTTTCGCAGCCACGCTCCCAGCCCGTCAACAGGGCTCCTGCACCCCTCCAAATGGGTTTCGAGCCTATTTTCCCACCAACAACAAAATGACTTCCATTTTTCAATTTCGCTAACCCAGCTAACTCGCTCTACACTGACCCCGGGGTCCCTTTGGCGGGAATCACTCCTCCCCCAATCACTCATCGCACGATGCATTACCCATTCACTCAATGCACTCAGACCCGCTGGCCTCACTCACTCATCGTTTTCATTTTCCTTCCACACTTCTCAACTCACACCGCTGAACTCTGCCATCCTTCTCACTGTATCCCCTAACTACCTCGTGCTCCCACGTCGTCCCTTACATTATAGCACGTCGTCCCTTACATTATAGCACGTTCCTTTTAACACTGCGTAGCTAAACTACGTCCCCTCGACACATTCAATGTCTGTCTCTGTTCTCAAAATCCTAAAATCTGAACTGATCCCTCTACCTAATCCATTCCACGGGCCCCATGAGGACCCAATGCTGCCCCATGAAGCCGGTCTAACTGACACTAACCCTTCCCCCTAACTCGTGTATCCTGTGCCCAGGCAGGGGGGTCTTCCACCCTTTGCTTGGGAATCCTGTTCACCTCTAGCGAGGCTTGCTTTTTATCTTATTTTTTTTTAAATTGCGCAACACCAGCACGGCAACTCGCAACCTGCGCACCAGCGCGGCAATTCACAGCCGCGCACCTTTGGCGTGACGTCATGGCGGCCGTTCGCGCTTTGCGCACCTCGTCCCTTGTGGACGGCACCATCCGGCAGGGATCCACCCTCCTGCCAGATTCCAACCATACGTGCAGCCATGACGTCACCCTGCGCATAAAAAAAACAAGCCTCGCGTTTCGAGGGGTTCCCCACACGAACACATGTGCTCTGCCCATCGGAGCTTCACACACACGCCCGCGTGGAGAACCCATCCGGTCCAAATCCGTTGTCCAGCCTAACTTTTGTCCATCGCGGGATCGGCAACATCCACCGCGGGTGTTTTTTGACCAGGCTTCACTCCCGCAAGCGTGCATGTGGCGGCCTCATGCACTGCACGGCACGAACCTCGCGCTCGCCGCCGTGTAAACACAGTGCGGTTCCCGAAACAGCTACGGCCGCTACTCTGCCTTTGTCCCTCATTTGTTGCAGTCTCCGTCGCCTTTTGACCCACGCACACATGCGTGTTACGACGCTCATACACCACTCCATTACATTCACACCGGGAGACACGGCTGCATGTTTCACTCATGCCCACCGTCATCTCTCTTGAATACCGCTCTCACAAACATGGTCCCCCTTGCACTCGGCCGTTCACTCGCACACGCGGTGACGTTCACACACGGTTCCTCATCCACACACGGCGTGCTGGGAAGCACGCATCTCGGCTCACTCGCAAGCTCGCACACCATTTTCCTCACACATGCGGTCCCTTTCACACAACGCCTTTCACCCACGCTTTGCGTGCGTTTCAGCACACATTTCGCCACACTTGTAAACACACACCTCGACACCACACACACCACACACACCGGGACCACACTCGTAACCACACTGGGGATTTGTGCCACCCCAAGGGTTTCCGGGGCCTCCATACCCCCCAAGCTCTCCATGCACTCGTCCACAGCACTCGCCCCCTCAACCTCACTCGGCACGACCGGACCCGCCTGGTCGTGATCCTCATCAAGGGAGCATAACGTCTCCCTCCGTTCCCGAAGGAGGCTATCCGGCTGCTTGCACCGGATCCCAACACGTTCCGCGAGCTCACCCCCATTATCCTCCACTACCTCCGTGTGTGTGCTCGTCCTTAACCCCATCCAATTCACCCTCTATGTCCCGTGTCTCCGCCAACTCGGTCACCTCTTCACCCATTTCCTTCCTTGTCTCCACTATTATTTCTTTTATCTCCTGCATCTCCCTTCGTGTCTCTGTTAATTCTATTTCCTTCGTCGTCACGTCGTGTCTCGTCTCACACGTCGCAGTCACCCCATTTAGTTTTTCCCTCTGTGTCACCGTCACTGTTGCTTTCTCTGTCACTACCCTCGCCCAACACGTCCCCTGAATTAATTTGCCCTCACCTGCCTCCATTGCGGGCCTGACAGCCGTTGCACTCCCCCCCCCCCCAGCTCGTTCGCTCCCACACGTGGCGCCGCCATTATGCCCGCCGTTGTCTGCGTTTCACTGCACGCCATTGCCTTCATGCCCGCCTGCAGGCTTCGGCCCATGCTCTGCATTTCACCCCGCAGTATTTGCGTATTTCCCTCTTTGTTGTTTTTTTATTTATTTCTTCAATTCTTCTTTTATTTGTTGCACATTCGTTTTCATTTCGTTTCCCATTTGCTGCATGGTGGCGTTTACTCCCGCCAGCATGGCGCATAGCTGGGCCATGTCGGGTACACTCGGCTAAGCCGATTCGGTCAGGATCGGGGGGTTTTGGTGGAGAGGGGGAGGGGTGGTATCATACGCCGTGGTCGCCGCCGTGCCCATTTCGGGCTTTGGGTTCGGTTGGGGAAATTCATCCTGCACGGACATGTCCTGCTCGGGGCTTTCGTCCTGGGCCATGGATTCTACCATTTCTAAATCCATATCTACCCCCGGCACCCGCTCGCCTTGAAACTCCATCTTATTTCTCGTAAGGGATTAAATTTAATGCGCTCGAATTTGGTTGGGAATCGAGGGTCGCTCCACTCACCCCTGGTCCGATTCCCGTGAATATAGTTGGAGACGGGAGAGTTTATATCCCACTCCTGCTACCACCAGTGTTACGAATTGCTGTTGGAGGCGGGATGCATTGGAATCCTACTCCTGGACACCAGTGTTGCGAATTCGCGCCCGCCGGCATGCGATCGGCCACGTAACTCAAATCGCGACACGTCGCCCACCGGAACAGACAACTCAGTCGTGACCCTCTTGGAACTACCGCGAAGGAGCTTGCCACGGGTGGGGGTTTAACCTCACCACAACCCAGTCCGCATTCTACCCGCGCGAAATACGGTGAATCGCCGAATGTCAATATACCTAAGTACCCGTGCGAGTAGCGTACCGAGGAGTTGTACCACGCCGCAGGTCGACTCTGGACACTAACCACTTAAGCGGCTCGTTCTGTTCTGCAGGGATAACCGAGCGGAGTTATCGTCGACCTCGACGGTTCAGATTATTAACCGGGTGTTTTAAACCCACTATCAATCCCTTACGTGATGCAAGATGGAGCTTTCAATAAGGGGAGAAAAAGGACGCAACGAAACGGGAAACAGTTCAACAAGCAAGCACTTTATTACACACACACAGACAAGCACGTATTCACAGCCATACAGTAATGCACGTATTACAGTCAAGACAAAATGCAACAAAAGAAAAAGCACTACTACCGACTATAATTATTTGCAACACTTAAACAATTATACTTGTCGGACGGCGCCACAGCATTCATTCAAAAGCGAAGAAAAGACCTCCCCATAGGCAGGGAGGTCGACAGGGTCCGTGGACCAAATGTGCGCGGAACCTGGAGGAGCGGCCAGGTCCACGAGACTGACAAGGTCTTACCCGCGTCCTCGTGACGCGATGGCGGGCAAGCCGCAATGTCCGCACAGCTGCGCCCCAACTCCGTGCCCCTGGCTTGGTCGGTGAGCCCTCTCCGGCGTGCTCTGCTCCTGCACGGTTGGGTCGGCACCACGGTTAGGGTGGGGAATAAACGGGGTCACCGGCACTATCTCAGCGCGGATGGGGGGGGGAATTGTTGATGGTCAGGGTCGAGCGAGGGGAATGGCTGGCTTGCTTGGTCGCTTGTGAGAGCGAAGGTGGGTCGATTCCACGACGAGACGAGCCCAGCGACCAGTGACGAGACGACACCACACTATAACTCCAACTTCGACGACCTCCGTCATCACTCGACCCGAACCGCCCGTGTCGCCTTGTGCTCGCGTCTTTATAGACTGGAGGAGGAGCCTGTATGCAGATTTTAGGATAAAAACGCGATTTGAGGTGGGGCCACGCCACCCTCTGTTCAGCCATTGGTGTGGCAAAAAGGGGCGTGAGCCTCTTTTGATCCGAATTCTCTCCCGGGAAGAATCCACATTCATCGCGCTTGGAGGCGGGGCCATACCGCCCAACACTCGCCCAATGGACGGAGAAAAAGGGGCGTGAACCCTTCCTGATCCGAATTTCTCCCTGAGAGGAACTCATTCGTACCCGCGGCTCGACGCGTTCGGCATCATTTACCGAACGGGCCCTGGACAGCGGGACGTTTGGTGTTGACTGGTGGTGTGGGGTCGATGGTTGTGGAAGGAGAAAGGCGAATGTGGTGGGGGGTTTGCTGTGGTGGTTTGGTGGTTGGCGGGCGTCGTTTGGGAATGGCGGTGAAGCGATGTTTGCAGGATGGAGTTGTGGAGGTAAAGAGGCAAAGGTGGTGGTGTTTGAGTTGTTGGCGGCTTTATGGTCCAAAATAACAATGGAGAAAGAAAAATGGCTAACTCAAAGCGTCGCAGCCCGGATGAATCACACATATTCCCTCTAAACAACAGTTGTGGGCTAACTACACATGAACTTACCGATATATCTCACCTGAGGACACTTTATGGTGTTATGCGAATTTCCACAACCGTAACAATATCTTCTTTGTGGGCTATAAAGGGATAGATTAGCGTCGAGGTCGTCTGAGCCTTCAATAATTGTGTGCATGTTGGTGATGTCAACAGTAGAAATGAACAAAGAGTTTCATTGATGAATATATTTGTTTGAATGGAAAAGAATACATGGACTAAAACAATTGCATAGGTTTTCCTTTTCTTTCCCTCCCTGCCATTTCAGGGTATCCTGCTGCATTTCCTTGCCCTTCCCCTGCTTATCCCCAGTACCCTGGAACACCAAGCGCTCTCACTGCAGGTTGGTTTTTAATTGCACCATGAATGGCCAGTATTTGACAGCTGTGCATGTATTTCTCACACGCATCAAAACAACCGTGATTGCCTCGTAGTTTGTATCGAAAATACTGGGTACTCATCGTCACTGTGCGCTTTCGCAATCCCTCCTCTGCCCACCTCAAATGTCGAAACTTATGGCATGCTCTTGTATACTGTTGAGTCTAAGAATACCACCCAAATGGTAGAAAAATCAAAGGTAATGTATATTTCTTGTTGTTGTCGGGTTTGTTTGACTGCACTCTCAATTTCTGAAATTTCTGAGCTGTATGTCGGAGCCGGCTGGGACTTTCAGAATGAAATTTTGCACCATTAATGTTAATATAAAGTCTGTGGGGCTGTTGTAATTTTTTTGGGGGCCTCCACTGACGAAGTCACCGGTGGCATTATGTTTTCGGGTTGTCCGTCTGTCCATGATGATTTTCTCTGTTTTCTCTGCAACCGCTTATCCGATTGACACACAATTTTCACCGTAGCTGCGACGACTCATGTAGAATATTTCATGATAATTGTGATGTTGTAGGTCATGTGGTGTGGCAGCCATGTTTTGAAAAAAGGAAAAGCTTTGGACCTCTGTATCTCAAACTGCTTCATGGAAAGCTCGGACACTCGGTAGAGCGCATCCCTCCGCCACATAATGCCTGATCCGCTATAACATATCGGGCCCGATACATTTTTGAAATATCGTGCTATATATCATTTTTGGCACAATCAATGGTGAAGAATCACTTTAAAAATGAAATAATTCTTGTATCCAGATCCGGATTCAGATATTCACCAAAATCGAATCAATTCGTCGTGGTTACACACCCAACCTGTCTACCAAATTTCGTCTGAATCCGTCCACAACCTTTTTGAGATATCCTGCACACAAATAGACAGACAGACAGAGGCGAAAACATTACCTCCTTCACCTTCGGTGGTGGAGGTAAAAATTTAAACTTGACACATGTGAAGTACTCCACATGGTAGTCTCCGTCGATATCGATATTTTTTTTCGATACCGATATACTGGTGGGATCATACCGGTATATCGATATTATTTAATAATAATAAAAAAATTGAATTTTTTTTAAAAGGCAAGTTCCAAAAATATGTAGTGTCCATTCCATATTCATATATGACGTATACATCATTGACACACGGTAATTTTTTTTAAGTATTCCCACACGAGGCTTTGTTTGCCCCCTCCCCCCCCCCCCATGATGAGAACAGTTAGCTGACTTCAACTTGTATTAAAAATGATTTTGTTTTAAAGTGAGATCAGTGTTGGAAATCGGCACAGGTTGGAATCCATCACCATCACTGTACCGGTATGACTATCACGGAATGCTGTACCAGTACGATCGTACCGGTATCGCAGATCACCGACTCGGTACAGGATTTCTAAAGCACACCCGATTCATATAAATAATAACCAATTGGCAATTGCTTTAAAACCAGCTACGGGGCAAAGAAAAACGTGATTGCTTGTACGGGTGCTCGGATTTTGAGGGTTAAAAGTTAAAACGTACTGTATGTACCTCCTGTTGCGTCTTGACATCATACGTTTCACTGTTCCCCGTGGAGTGAGTCCATCAGAGCTTTTAAAATCATGTCGTCTGTGTATGGTATTAAAGATTGTAAACACCTTTCTTTAATTTGTTCATTGTATAACAGCTCGTTATATCAATCCAATGATTGGGTTGTATTGGGTAGTTTTGTTGGAAATGATTGAAGGAAATAAATAAATGTATTTAATTCCACGATAATTTGCACACGCTGAGGGATCCATCTATATATTAATACTGAAGGGCCAATTTTGTGCTCCTCCTAGCGGTCGCGTCACGCTTTTCTCGGTACTGTGACCTGGACTGAAAGAGACTTCGTACCTGTAAGAGTGCATCGCACATAGTGGCAATAGTCAACTTTCATATATGAAGCAGAATAAACACTTTTCGTTTTACAATCGTTTACATGGCGATGTGTGACGTCACCGCTGAGAGGCGTCAGGACGTCATGACATCATCGGTCATTCGGTGACGTCATTACGTCTGCCGTCGACAGACCGTTACCGCTGAGAGGTGTCATTCCACTCCTCGAAAATAGCGTCTGCAATGTAAAACCCTCTTCTGCACATGCTGACTACCTCAGAATGTGAATTTGACACAAAAAATGTAACAAGAAACATTGTATCTTCTATCTATATATTAATACTGAAGGACCAATTTTGTGCTCCTCCTCGCGGTCACGTCACGTTTTTCTCGGTACTGTGACCTGGACTGAAAGAGACTTCGTACCTGTAAGAGTGCATCGCACATAGTGGCAACAGTCAACCTTCAACTCTGAAGCAGAATAAACACTTTTCGTTGAGATGGGGGCGAGGAGTGAAGAGGCGGGGCGGGGGATGAAGAGACGGGGCAGGGAGTGAAGAGGCGGGGGGCAAGGTAAGCAAATTTTTGGGCGGGGGTAAGCAAATTGAAAGCGGGAAACGGGGGGAAATGGGGCGGGGGCTGGGGTGAATTAGGCGGGGTTGAGTGTGAGGGGGTGGACAGGGGGCAGGGTCCGGGGGCAAGTGGGGCGGGGTATCAAGAGCCGGGGGTCGGGGAGTGAAGAGGCGGGGCTGGGGTAATTAAATTTTTGGGCGGGGATAAGCAAATTGAAGGTGGGGGGGATGGGGCAGGGGCGGGGGATGAGTAGGCGGGGGCAAGCACGCCCTGTCCAGTCCATGTCCCTCGAGTGTGGGTGAGCTGGTGAGGGTGGTTGAACGAACGGAATCCGTCTGTGACGGGGCTTCGGCTAGTTGTATATTATATACCCTACAGGTAATGAGTTAATGGGGTAATTAATTCGGGTCATTGTAAACTGAGTTCATGGGGTAATTATTCTTTGTGGTGGTGGTTTGATTTTTGGTGGGAGGGGGGGCGAGATGGTTCGGATGTGGAATGAACAGGGGGGTTTGAAGGGGATGGTGTGAAGTGGGGATTTGGAGGTGGAAGGATGACGAGAGGGGTTTGAGTTGGAAAAGCAAACATCTGGATTCAGGTGAGGGATGGAATTAAGGAGTTTGGCAAAAAGGGCAAAATCGTGAGTACTGAGGAGTTTGTGAGTTGCTTTTTGGAAGTTAAACGGTGAGGGACTGGCAATGGATAGGTAGCTGGAGCTAAAGAAGGGTTGAAAGATGGATTGTCCGATTAAAAGACAAAAGTTGGAGAGTCGGGACTGGGGGCATTACTCGGGGATTGAAACAGGTTAAGGAGAGGAGAGATTGGGACCATACTCTGTACAGAGCGTTGGTGCTGCTTAAGCGGTCTCCTTGGCTATTGGGCACAATCTTGGACGGGTCTCCACTCCGCCACAGTATACCAGCATGCTGGCACTCATTTTGCCGACCTCGGAAGGATGAAAGGTCGAGTTAACCCCACCTGGTATTAATTCAACATCTGAGCGGGATTTGAACTCAGGACCCAAGGATCCAAAGCCCACAACCCAAACCATTAAGCCAACACCAAGCATATGCAGAAGTGACGGGTCATATAATGGAAGAACAAAAAGGGGAAACGTGCAAAATAAAATTTCACATTTTCAGCGAGCCAGCCACTGCCTGCTGCACCGCAGAACAACACGTGGCCAACGCAGGCGAGTAGCCTTGAACTTTGTTCAAGTCGATCGATTTACAGTATTCAGTGACAGTGCGAATATTGTAGAGCTGATAAAGGAATGGCCATTCCCCAGCCTAGTGGCTCAGATTTGGTATGCTCCAGTGCAATTTCTGTGGGTGATGCTCTATACATTGCAAATAAACTCAAACAGGTTCTTAAAGTCTTTTCATGTGAAACTGATCTTATCAAGGAGGCGTGGTCAAATGAGAGTCCACAAATATCAGAAGAGAGCATTGTCCATTAAGCAATGGGAATATTGCAGAGGAGAATCCAGACCTCTGAAAAACTTGAGGATGAATGCTATTCTGCTGATGAGAAGACAGTTGAAGCACAATTTAGAGTTTCCTTGGCCCTTTGCTTTTTAAGGCATTAGTCTGGTTCACAAGGCCAAAATTGCACTGTGAAGCTGGAGATATACTAGAGTGTGAAGTAGCACACGTCAAGCATTGCTTAAACATTGCCTGTGGTATTGTGACACTGACTACATCAATAACATCTCCCAGGCATCTTGGCTTGGCAGTAACCTAACATGATTTGGGAGCAGAAAACTTGTTGAGTTAATGCACCACATGGGCTACACTATATCTATCCGATGCAGAACTTCGAATATTCGTGACTTCAGCAGCACTTCATGTTCATACCATGCAAGATCCTGCAGATACCAGATTCTACATTCCACCATCCACAAGCTAGAAGAGGTCGCACCTTCAGACAAGATCACTGCAATGGAAAGCTGTGATGCAGTTGTCTTTGATGACAATGACAGTGATACAATCATTCCACCTTCTACATCAGTGCAGAAAACCTACTTCAAGGACCTGTCTGGCAAGTTTGCTGACCAGATGTACAAGAGCAGATCTGCTCCTGGCAAGGAAGCCAAACAACTCCACATTGTGTTTGACAAATACAAGTAAAACAGCATGAACTAGAAGGGCACTCGGTGGAGTGTATACCTCCGCCACGTAATTCCTGATCCACGAGAACACATTGGGCCCAATACATTTTTGAAGTTTCATGCTATGCAGTACTATATAGTTTTTGGCCCAATCTCTCAATGGTGAAGAATCACTTTTAAAATGAAATAATTCTAGTTTCCAGATCCGGATTTGGATCTTCACCAAAATTGAATCAATTTGTCCTTGCAGTACATCCAACCTGTCCATTAAGTTTCATCCGAATCCGTCCACAACTTTTTGAGCTATCATTTTCAGCCCGATCTCTCAATGGTGAAGAATCACTTTAAAAATTCTAGTATCTGGATCCGAATCTTCATCAAAATCGAATCAATTCTTCCCTGTCACACACCCAACCTGTCCACCAACTTTCATCCAAATTGGTCCACAACTCTTTGAGATATTGTGTGGTGCCGGGTTCGGTGGCGAGGGCGACCTCTAGATGGAGCAGTCGGGCCATCTCCAACCGAACACCGGAATTGAAAGGTCGTCACCCCGGATAACTCTGGAGTCGACGGGTTGCTTAAAGGACCGTGGTCGCCAATATTTTGACGGCGTGAGGTAGGGTCCACTTGTCTAATTCCAATTTACCTAAGTACCGACGCCGTCTAGCTACCGGGAAGCCACACCCTCGGCCGACTTTGTCCGAACCGAGTCGCTATCACCGACTCAGATCCGGCGTAATCGAGCGGAGATTACCAAAGCCGCGCTGGACCAAATGAACAACTTACGGCCCAATCGGCCTCACTATTTCTCAAGCCCGAACCATACTGGGTCAATTGGAGAAACGACAGGCAACGAGCTGGTACATTTAACAGGGGTTTATTTATAATAATCGGGAGGGAGACAGAGCAGACTTAAACCGACTGACTATCAAGAAGGAATGTAAGTAATGTACAAGGCACTTAAACAATTTCTACTTATAGACCGGGCCCACAGACACACACGCACACTCTCAATAGAAATGGTGGCCGCGGCCTTTATTTTGGCCCTTCAGCTCGGGAGGGAAGGCGAGCTGAGGGCAAGAGTCTGCATTTGCACCTGTCCACCTCGTGCGGTCTGGTCAAACTGGCTTGGCGGGACTCGAACCCACCGCCTCAACGCAGCACCTGGGACGAGAGATAGAGCGACGGACGCCAGCCAGCAAGAAGGCGGACGAGGCGACAGGCGATCAAGGCCAGAAAAGCTTCCAGACGGATCAGACGACACCAGGTGAGGCAGACCCAGCCAGAATCATCGCCCCGACCGTTATGCTTTCCATTCGTGAGGTGGAAGGGATTTCTTTCCTGGCCACTCCCCTCCTGATTGGACGGTTGCATCGCGCGGCTCGCTGGCCGTCCCTCATTGGACAGGCCCACGGTAGGCGGGGCAACTCCCACCCTTCTGGGTGGAGTCCCGATCTGAGGCGTTTGTAGCTCCGCCTACCTCCTCACCTAAGACCACGTGCGTAATGGCGACCAGGTTGAGTGAGGGACAGGGCAGGTGAGACGCCCGCTCCTTACCGATTGGCTAAAGAGGCAGTGGGCCCCGCCCACGGTTGCGTTCGTCATGCATGCACATGAGGGAGTACGATGGTGGAAGAAGCGAAGATGTATGTTGTTGTGGTTGATGTTTCGATTCTAACAAAATAATAACTCGCAGCGCACACACGAAATTCCCGTTGGACACAAGGGAAGAAACTTTCAAAGAAACTTGCTCTCCCTCATGCACAGATTTATCCCCTCTCGTGTTCAGTTGTCTTACCCTTCCTCCCGCCCTTGGTTTACTGAAGCTTGTGGTGAGGCAGTTGTCCTGAAACAACTTGCCTTTGCCTCATGGAAAGCAAACCCAACTGAGGGCAATCTCAGTTCTTTCCACAAAGCTCGGAACAAGTGTGTATCTACCCTCAGGAGAGCCAGAAAACAACATCTTTCTCATCTCAAGTCTGAACTCTCAAACCTCTCTCCCTCCTCAAAATCCTGGTGGCGTTTAATCAAATCTGTTTCTGGTGTATGTTCCCCCTCCATCCCCTCCCTTACCTCAAATGGCCGCACTGCTGATTCCACACGTGATAAAGCTGAATGTCTAAACTCGGTGTTTGCAGCTAAATCTTGTGTCCCAAACCCATCACTATCTCTACCCACTTTACCCAGTCGCACCAAACTGTCCCTGGACTCTGTATCCTTTTCTCCTGACAAGGTGGAGAGCTTGCTTTCAAACCTCGAGTCAGATTCTGCAACCGGTCCAGACGGCATCAGCCCACGTGTCCTCAAAGCCTGCTCTTCTGCTCTTGCTCACCCTCTCTCTGTTCTATTCACCCTCTCATTTTCCCAAGGTCATCTGCCATCTGCTTGGAAATCTGCTAACATCACTGCCCTGCATAAAAAGGTGCAAAAACAGATCCCTGTAACTACAGACCAATCAGCCTTCTCCCAATCATCAGCAAGGTTATGGAATCCATCATCGCTTCAGACATGAAATCCTTCCTCTTCTCCAATGGCTTGATTTCCAATCATCAATTTGGTTTCAGACCAGGTCACTCTACCCTGGATATGCTGCTACTGCTCTCCCATCAATGGATGGAGGTCCTCAATGCCAGACAGGAAATCCGAGCCGTATCCCTGGACATATCACGTGCTTTTGACACAGTCTGGCACCCTGCCCTACTCACCAAACACTCTTCCCATGGTATTCAAGGCCATCTCCACTCATGGCTCGCAGACTTCCTCTCCTGTCGCAGTCAACGTGTGGCCCTAAATGGAGTTCTTTCATCCCCTCTTCCTGTGCAGGCTGGAGTTCCTCAAGGTAGCGTTCTGGGCCCTGTTCTTTTTCTGGTTTTCATCAATGATCTCTCGGACTCTCTGGAAAATCCTCTATTTCTCTTTGCCGATGACTCCACCCTCTGCCGTACCATCTGTCATCCCTCAGACCGGCAAGCAGCAGCTTCTTCGCTCACTGCAGATCTGGATAAAATCACAAACTGGTCCAACACGTGGAACATGTCTTTCAATCCAGACAAATCTCACACTCTCACTATGTCTCTTCGAAAGGACCGTTTACAAAACCCCCCATCCACTTTCTCAACAATCCTCTGGAAGAAGTCTTTTCTTTCAAGCTTCTGGGTCTCACTATCTGCCATGACCTTTCCTGGGAAAGTCACATTTCCAACTTTGCCTCAAAAGCCAGTCGCCGACTGGGAATCCTCCGTCGTGCAAAGTCCTTCCTCGGCCCTCTTGAGCTCCTGACCACTTACAAAGCTTTTGTCCGTAGCCTGATGGAGTACTGCTCTCCCCTCTGGGCTGGTGCTCCTGCCTCCCACCTTTCTCGACTTCACGCTGTCGAAACCAGGGCATTTAAGATCATTGGCATCTCCCGCAATGAAGCTGAGTCATTGGGCCTCTCACTCAATCACCGCAGGTTAGTCGGTGGTCTTTCTGTCTTCTACCGACTCCTCTCCAGCCTTGCCCCCCCTGCTCTCTCTGCGATTTGTCCCAACCACATTTCCACAGGGCGCTCAAGGTCCACCAACAACCCCTTCTGGTAAAACTACCAAAATCACGAATCACTGCTCATCTTCACTCTTTCATTCCTCTTTTTCCCGCCTTGGGAATAAACTTCCTCACTCTATTCTTTCCCATTCTTCCCTCCAGGCTTTCAAAACAGCTGTTCACCACCACCTCTTATCTTCCCCCATCCAAATCCTCGATCTTTTCTACCCCCGATAATCCACCCAAGCCCACTTCCTTCAATTCTTCTGCTTTCCTTCCTCAAAGTCCCTGTAATGTCCATCTTCTCCTCGCCATGTTCCCCGTCCCATCCCCATCCCTCTCCCTTCCACAGTTCACCTGTGTCTGTTCCCCAATGTTTTGTCCCTTCCACTCCCGCCCCTCTTGTCTCATGCCTCCTTGCTGTGAGTTGTGTGTTCGCTCTTATACGAGCCTCGACCAAGGTATACAAAAATAAAAAAAAAAGGGAGGGATTCTAACTATGAACACATACTTACCGAGATAACTGATCTACAGGGACTCTGGTTGTTGTGTGCGATGGCTTCCAGTTTCGTAACAATATATCGTTTTTGGCCCGATCTCTCAATGGTGAAGAATCACTTAAAAAAAATTCTAGTAGTCTGATCCAGATCTGTATTTCACCAAAATCTAATCACTTCGTCCTTGTCACACAACGACCCTGTTCACAAAATTTAATCTGGATCCGTCCACAACTTTTTGAGATATCCTGTACACAGACAAACAGACAGAAAGGGGTGAAAACATAACCTCCTTCACCTTCGGTGGCGGAGGTAAAAATCCGACGCGTGAAAAGCGTGAAAAATATGTGAAAAAATGCTTTTCTCGCCTGACAACTCACACACTCGCTATCTCTCTCCATAAGGACCATCTGGCGAACCCTCAAAGAGCTACTTTCTTAACAATTATCTTCATGAGGTTCATTCATTCAAACTCCTGGGTTTTCACCATCAGCCATGATCATTCTTGGGCAAACTACATTTCAAAGTTGGCCTTCAACGTCAGCCGCTGACTGGGCATCCTACGTCATACAAAGTCTTTCCTTGGCACACCTGAACTCCCATCCACCTACAAGGCTTTCATCTGCAGCTTGATGGGAGTACAGCAACCTCCTGATTCACGCCATAGTTGTGTTCTTATAGATAGTCATGCAAATGAAAAACGTGTAAATTAAAACGAATTTCCTCATGAGAAATAATGTAATAAGTGGAGTTTCAGGGGAGTGCTGCTCAACCCTCATCTTTATTGTCCAATTTTTACTATTATGATGCTTTATTATTGAAGTCATAATGTTTAAGATATAAACAATGAAAAATTGTGAAAAAATACAGCCTACTTTTGTATTTAATAAATTCTAACAACAAAAAATAGAAAAATGAAAAAGAGAGGGGAAGTTGACACTTATGTTGACTGCTGCTGTGGATGACGATGTCTTCTTGCTGGAAATGGTGGAGGGGAAGGGAGTGGAGGAGTTGTGGAAGAGGAGGATCATCTGAGTCAGATTACCAAAGCAAAGATGGTGGTGTTTATGATGGTGATTGAGATTGAATTGGAGAGGGTAGAAGATGCGGTTTAGATCTTTGAGGGCTCACTGGCATCGTCTTTTGGATGTTCTTTCCCTTCCTTCAGTGTTGCCTCCCAAAAGCAGTGTGAAGTAGTTTCACTGCTTTAAATCCAGGTGCGGTCTTCTCATGAGAAATGTACGTCCTACGTGGCATCCTGATCTAAAACAGGCCTGTCTCATCAATGTTGAAAATGTGCTTTAGAGAATATCCACCTTCCTTGACAATGGCCTTGAGATATGCAGGAAACTTATCAGCAGCAACGGTGTCTGCAGCAGCAGCCTCTCCGGTCATTTTTATGTTGTGATAGTTGTAACAGTTCCGAAAGTTCGAAAACCACCCAGAACTAGTGTTAAATGGCTTCACTTCACCTTCATCACTTAAGTCTTCGTGAATGCTTCTGGGCTTTGCTTGTATCACAAATCTGCTCATGGGAACGTTCTCCTGGTTTTGGTGTTCAATCCGTACGCTAAACATACTGTTGTAGATTTCCGCCCGTTCGGCGTGCGCACGACCTTTTCAGCCCAATCCAGGCCGCGTGTCCACCGGACGCGCAATCTAGTCGTAGCTTCCGGACCAACGCCGAAACCCAGCTACGGGTGTTTTTATTACACCACAAACTTGTCAATGCTCTGCCCGCGCTACAGGGTCGATCGCCGAATTGTCGATGTACCTGATTATTCCCGCGGACAGACTACCGAGAGTTTGTACCTCGACGGGACCTGCATGAAAACGAGCCGCTTAAGCAGCTCCTTCCGTATGCGAAGCCGAGCGGTTATAAATCGCCAAATCCCGTCGGACGGATTTACTTTTATCGGCTTTAAAAGCCGGCTAATATCCCGAACGTTCCATGGCAGTCAATGTGAGGAAGGGACGCAACGAGCAGGTGACATTCAACAATGGGGACATTTATTTTAAATGCACATATGCAATGAATGGGACAGGACACGAGCAAAAGTCTACAGCCGAGGTCTATTGTGCAATGTACATACAGGCACTTAACAGTTTGTCTGTGTGGGCCCCGTCTAGTAAGTAACAGACACACGCAGACAGAGATGGTGGCAATCACCTTTATTAATAACCCCAGCTCGGAGGGAAGGTGAGCTGGAGGTAAGCGTCTACTGTGGACCTGTCCTTGACGAAGGCAGGACAGGACGACGTCTCAGGACCAGCTCGATGAGCGACCAAGACCAGCACGACGAGCCCAGCAAGACAACAGCCACAGTGGTGACCACCAATGCCACGATGACGACGGGAGCGCCCGCCGGCTCACTTCGCTTCCTCCCACCCTTCTCTCTTCCTGGGTGGCTCTGGCTTTGTCTGGCTCTGTCTCTCTCAGAGGATTCATCAATATCCTCAGAGGTCCCGTCGATCTCACAGACCGACCCGTCGATCTCCTCAGAGCTCTCTGTGTCGTTCACAGACCGACACCCTCCTGCGCATGCGCCCCCCGCACACCCCTCCCACCCGCCAAATCTAGCGGCAAACCCTGCGACCGGCCAGGCGGAGGTGCGAATCCAGGCAAGAGCCATGCGGTGCGGTCGCCGGCGACCCGGCGGTGGTGCAACCCCGAACAAAAGGAAAACCTAACCATTATAACAAACCGCAGCGCAAGAACATTTAAATACCCGTTAGACTAGGGGAAATGGCTATCTATAAAACACGTACTTACTGATATAACAGCGAAAGGACCTGAATGTTGAGTGCGATAGCTTTCCAAATTCACAACACTACCCCTTCCCCTTTTTACAGACTCGTCCCGAGTCGTCAATTTTTTGTGTGCCTTCATGTGTTGGTTTTCCCCTAGTACATTTTATCTTCGGATCCCTGAGTGCGACATTTTGTGTATCTGTGTCCCAAAAATAAGTAACCTAATGCGCTGCGTAACTAACTGGACAACTCACTCAGACTCATACGGACAACTTAACTAAATTGCCGGTGCCAAGACAAACATGCAGGTGGAGCAAAACTTATGTACAATTTTACCTTAACCTTATAAATTTTATACTAAACCATGGCCGAGGACTGATGGACTCTGTGGGAACAAGGGCATGGCAAAGTTGGTCAGTATATGTGAGGGTGAGCATTCTGCAGCTGAAGGTCGGATGTCTTCGGGGCCTGTTCAAATTGCCCCGTTGTCTGTCACTGAACCTTTTCATGTCATCAGCTGCTGCAGGCAACTCACCCTAACCCGGCACGCCATATGCCATCCCACAGGCCATTTGAAGAGGGTAGCTAGGCTGCCCAAATGCAGTCTCTGGCTCCCTATGCAGGGACAAGAAGGTAGCCGGCTGCCCAATGCAGTCCCAGGCTCCTCCCTGAAGTGAACTGGATGGATGATGCAACAAACACAAAACGGTGCATGGGCTGCACCAATGCAGTCCCCATGTGCGGCTGCCTGCAGGGCAGTCCTTGCAACTTGCGCGATGATCCTGGCGCACATGGTGATGGATGGAATACAGGGGCAAATGCAATCAAGGGTAGCTGGCATGGGGTCAAGGCAGAGGCAGGCAGACAAGGCATGGCAAGGCAAGGCCGGAACAGGCCACTGTAGCACAACAGGCCGGCATATGAATCTGGCCAGCCTCTTGTCTCATTGTGGAGGGAGTGCGGTGGTGCCGGCCGGTCTGAAGGCGGGCTCGGACCTACCCTACTGTTTCCCTCCCAACCTATCGCCTTTGCCTGTCTCTGTCCATACCCACTCCCTTAGTTTGTAAAAATCCAAATTTAGCCCCATCTTATTTTTATTATTTTTATTTCCTTTTTTAATTGTCTCCGTAACCCGCTTTGTCGTCTTTGTCCGGCTCACCTATCTCGTCAACCTAGCCTACTCCCAACCCCGAAAATCCTATTTAGAGGGGAATAGGGAGAACTAGCTAGCATCCTGTCTCGAGGCCCAATGAAGCCTCAGAATGGCCTCCTCAGATTTCAGCGATCTTTTTATCACAGTGAGTCCAGCGGCCCACAGAGAGCGAAGGGATGGATGGTGCGGAGGGGTACACTTCCCTATCTACCCTAACATTCATTAACCTTAAACTACCCCGGGGCTTTCCAAAAGCGCCTGTCGCTTAAACTATTGGTTCTTCCAACCAACATTCCCGTCGCCTGTGTTGTTGTCCTCACAAATTTGGGCCTTGCTCTCAAACTTTCCCTCGTGCCCTCGCATGGTTTCGTGGCTGGGCAGCGCGGCTCACTTGGCAGGAACTACCCTTTGCCGATTCTCAAAACCATGGCACCCTCGGGCCCTGAGACTGTCTCCGAGCCTATCAGCTCCCTAAGATCTGGGGAGTGCCCTCGCTGGCTACTCCCCCTCGACGCTCACGTGGCAGGCTGGTGCCACGGGCCTCTTTTTCCCCGGGTGCCCATGCCCACGACTGCCCACGCGGCCATTGGCGCTCCGGGTCCCGCTTCATGCGGGCCTACCCGTGCCCACTACGCTATCCCGGCCCCCTATGGGCCCTTGGCCTACTACGGCCGACTAGCCTGGTGCCCGGGGTACCCACTCAGCGATACTCACCGTTCGCAGCCACGCTCCCAGCCCGTCAACAGGACTCCTGCACCCCTCCAAATGGGTTTCGAGCCTACATTCGCACCAACAGCAAAACTACCTCCATTTTGTCAATTTGGCTAACCCACTAACTAACATTACTCTGACCCCAGGGTCCCTTGGGTGGAAATCACTCCTCCCCAAATCACTCATTGCACCATGCATACCACATTCAGTCCATTCACACAGGCCCGCTGGCCCTCACTCGCTCATCAAGTACATTTTTCACTTTTCAGCACATATCATCGCTCACATCACTGAACACTGCCATTCTGCTGACTGCATCCCCAAACTACCTCGCTCTCCCTCGTCGTCCCTTAAACTCGTAGCACATCCTTTTACTCCACGTAGCTAAGCTACGTCCCCACTACATATTCAATGTCTGTCCGTGTCTCCGAAAATCCATTTTCCCATTCTCTAAATCTAACCTAACATTCCCACAAACTAACCATCCCAGGGCCCCATGAGGACTTGTCCCTGCCCCATGAAGCCGGTCTAACTAGTGCTTCCTGTGCCCTGCGCAAGGGGGTCTTCTACCCCCTGCCCAGGAATCCTGTTTACCCGAAGCGGCGAGGCTTGCTTTTCGCTCTTTTTTTTTTTTCCCCCTATGCGCACCAGCGCGGCAACTCACAACCTGTGCTCCTTTCCCGTGACGTCATGGCAGCTGTTCGAGCTTCGCGCTCCTCGTCCCTTCTCGGACGGTAACATCCGGCAGGGATGTCCCTTCTGCCGGATTCCAACCATGCGTGCAGCCACGACGTCACTGCGCATCACAAGCAAGCCTCGCATTTTGAGGGGTTCCCCATGCGAGCACATGTGCTCTGCTCGCCCCTAACCCGCGCCGCGGAATCCCCGATGACGTCACTCGCACCCTGAACCCGCGCGATTGCTCGCGCAAGCCGGGGCACGCGTAGCACATCGGGGAGGCCGCTTCGCACGCACTGCGAACAGAACGTGTGACGCAGGCCACACAGAGCTTTACACACACGCTCACCTGGAGAACCTGTCCGATCCAAATTCACAATTCCAATCTAACTTCTGTCCGTCCGCGGGGTCGGCTTGTATCCACCGCGGACGTTTCCGGACCGGATTTCACTCGCGTAGGCACGCACGTGGCAGCCTCCTGCGAAGCACAGCACGGACCTCGCGCGCGCTGCCGTGCGAATCCGGCACGGTTATCAAAATAGCTACGGCCGCGACACGGCCCTTGTCCCTCATCTGGCGCCATCTTCGTCGCAATTCCACGCACGCACTCCCACGTGCCATGACGCTTACACACCTCACCATGACACTTTCACTCGGACATGCGGTTGCATTTTCCCGCATACCAACTGCCATTTCCCTCTCGTACCGCTCTCACACACGGTTCCTCTCGCACACGGCACTTCTTCCATAAATGGCATTTCACTCACGCGCGCCATTTCACTCACGCACGCCATTTTGCGCTCCACTGTCCGCGTTTCGCTACACGCAATTGCCACGATTGCCTTTTGCCCAGCCTGGAGATTCAACCCCATGTTCTGCATCTCACCCCTCATCTCTTTCATTCGTTGCGCATTTGCATCCATGTTGTCCTTCATTTCCTTTTTCATGCCATCTATTTTGTTTTCCATTCCCTTTACGTTTTCTTTCATTTAGTTTTTCATTTCATCCTTCATCTCGTGCGCATTTGCTTTCATTTCGTTTTTCATCTCGTTTCCCATCGTTTGCATCATCCGCATCAACTGTTCGATGCCTGATGACTCTAGCAGGACTGGTCCGCCACGATCGGTCGCGGTTTCACTGGGGACTAGGGAAGGAATTTGATGGGGGGGTGGAGGGGGGTGACAAAAGCCGCCGCCCCCACCGCTGTGCCCATTTCGGACTCTGGGTTCGGTTGTGGGGAAAGTTCCTGCATGGGAGTGTCCTGCACGGTGATTTCGTCCTGGGTCATAGATTCTATTAACTCCAAATCTATTCCACCCTGCCCCTGCTCGCCTTGAGCTGCCATTTTGCATATCGGGTATAAAAAATGGCAACGTTCGTAATTTAATGGGAAAGGAGGGTCGCTCTACACACTCTTGGTCCGATTCCCGTTAATTTTGTGTGGAGGCGGATGAATTTGAATCCCACGTCCTGACAACAGTGTTGTAGATTTCCGCCCGTTCGGCTTGCGCACGACCTCTTTAGCCCAATCCAGGCCGCGCGTCCACCGAACGCGCAATGTAGTTCTAGCTTCCGGACCAACGCCCAAACCCAGCTACGGGTGTTTTTATTACACCACAAACTTGTCAATGCTGTGCCCACGTTCTACAGGGTCGATCGTCGAATTGTCGATGTACCTAATTATTCGCGCGGACAGACTACTGAGAGTTTGTACCTCGACGGGACCTGCACGAAAATGTGCCGCTTAAGCAGCTCATTCCGTATGCGAAGCCGAGCGGTTATAAATCGCCAAATCCCGTCGGACGGATTTACTTTTATCGGCTTTAATAGCCAGCTAATATCCCGAACGATCCATGGCAGTCAATGTGAGGAATGGACGCAACGAGCAGGTGACATTCAACAATGGGGACATTTATTTTAAATGCACATATGCAATGAATGAGGGAATGGGACAGCACACGAGCAAAAGCCTACAGCCGAGGTCTATTATGCAATGTACATACAGGCACTTATCAGTTTGTTACTTACTAGACGGGGCCCACACAAACACACGCACACACAGACAAATCATGGCAATCACCTTTATTAATACCCCCAGCTCGGAGGGAAGATGAGCTGGAGGTAAGGGTCTACTGTGGACCTGTCCTTGACTACGAAGGCAGGACAGGACGATGTCTCCGGACCAGCTCAATGAGCCCCCAAGACCGACACGACGAGCCCAGAAAGACAACAGCCACAGTGGTGACCACCAACGCCATGACGACGACAAGAGCACCCGCCGGCTCACTTCGCTTCCACCCTCCCTTCTCTCTTCCTGGATGGCTCTGGCTTTGGCTGGCTCTGTCTCTCTCAGAGGATTCGTCAATCTCCTCAGAGCTCCCGTCGATCTCACAGACCGACCCGTCTATCTCCTCAGAGCTCTCTGTGTCCTTCACAGACCGACGCCCTCCTGCGCATGCGCCCCCCGCACACCCCTCTCACCCGCCAAATTGAGCAGCAAACCCCGCGACCGGCCAGGCGGAGGTGCAAATCCAGGCGAGGGCGATGCGGTGCGGTCGCCGGCGGCGCTGGCGGTGGTGCAACCCCAAACAAAAGGGAAACCCAACCATTATAATAAACCATAGCGCAGGAACATTTAAATACCCGTTAGACTTGGGGAAAGGGCTATCTATAAAACACGTACTTACTGATATAACTGAGCTAAAGGACCTGAATGTTGAGTGCGATAGCTTTCCAAATCCGCAACAATAGGTTCCATTTATTTTTTTCCATAATGCAACTTCTGACATTTGATGTCTCTGGCACACTCACTGAGGTTCCACATTTCGCACTTTATTTTATCTTTTCCGGATGACATTCCATATTGTTTGCAATGTGGGCTCGCTTAGGCCCACATTGTGAGTGCGTGCTTCATATCGGCTCTCTCATACCGTCCTAAAACATCCATGTTTACTTCAACAGTGATGGCCTTCCTCTGTTTGTTTTTTGATCGCACTACCAACCTTGCTACTCCATGAATGCTTTCCAGTCATGATTGCAAGGGTTTCGCTAATTGCAGCAGCACAATTCATGCGAAAAGTAGGAAACCTCACGACACGCAGGATGCGAGATGGAGGGTTTCCAGAAACTGAGGGAGGAGGAAGGCGCGGGAGAGAGAAGGCAAACAAGCCAGCATCCAGGTGTTATCGCGAACACATTTTCATGTTCAGTGTGAAGATTTAATCACAGCGTTACTCGCGTGCTCGAGTCGTAAGTATAAATGACACGTGCGCACTGCTCCGAAACTGCGCAAACAGAACACTCATAAAAGGTAAGCTTATGGTATTGCTCTCCCTTTTGGGCTTGCTCCCCTGCCTCACATCTTGCTCCGTTTGACGCAGTGGAAACCAAGGTCTTGAAGATCATTGGAATCGCCCACGTAAAAGCTGAGTCTATGGGCTTATCACTCCGCCATTGCAGAAAGGTCGGCGCTCTCCATCTTCTATTGCCTCATTTATGGTCTTTCCGTACCACTCTCTCCTCCCCCCCCCCCCACACACACACACACACACACACACACACACACACCTCAGGTTTCTGCAGGGCTCACATGATCTACCATCAACCCTTTTCTGTTAAAAGTACCAACATCCAGTATCGCTGCTCACTTCCACTCATTTGTTCCTTTCTTTTTTTTTCCTGTCTGTGTAATTGCGGTAGTGTGTATTATCGTGGTACTGAGGTTGTCGTCCACCAGACGGTTGTATCCTTGGGTTTACCTGAGGCGGTCCCTTCGGGTGGCTGCCTTGAATGTCCGATCACGAAGAGAGGATGATCACCTGTCTCTATTGTCATCCGAGCTCAAGTATTTGAACATTGGTATTGCAGCACTCTCTGAGGTTTGGAGACCGGGGAGAGGTGAATCATGGCAGTTGGTTACACCTACTAATGGTCTGGTCGCTCTGATGGTTACCATGCCCAAGAAGTTGCTGTGACTGTGTCCAAGAAGTTGACACCAATGATAATTGAGGTAACACCGGTCAACGAGCGTATGAAGAGATGAAGGATACGTCACTCCTTAGGTGTCATTTCCCTGGTCTCTGTATATGCTCCGGCTGAGGTGAGTGATCTCACTGTGAAGGACACATTCTATGCCACGCTCAAGTCTGGTTGATCATTGCCCCAGGCGAGATATTCTTTGAGTCTTGGGGGATTTCAATGCATCGACGAACTGATAGGGATGGTTATGCGACACGTGTTGGTACCCATTGGTCTGGAACTCTGAACGAGAATAGCACTAAGTTCCTTGACTTTGCAAGAAGTCATGGACTTTGGGTGGCTGGTTCATGGTTTCAGCGCCCACAGGCTCATCGCTTGATTTAGTATTCCAACGCAGGTGGTGTGGCAAAGGAGATTGACCATGTGCTTGTTGATGGTCGCTGGAGGATGATCCAGAACTGCAGGGTCTACAGGAGTGCTCAGTACCTCAATACTGACCATAGGCTTGTGGTAGCAACTGTGAATTTGCAGCTTAAATCCAGGAGGATGGTACCATCCCTGCCTAGTCTGGATGTTGGCAAGCCCAAGGATGAGAGGGTAGCTGAGGTGTTTGCGAACAGCCTGAGTGGGGATTTGGGAGATCTAGGGGCTTTGGGAAATTCTGAAAGGTTGTGGAGTGCCTTCAAGACCACCATCCTTGATGTTGCCGGTGGCTATCTTGGAACTCACCGGAGGGCGAAGAAGAATTTTGTCTCAAGGGACACTGTATACCATTGATCAGAGTCGCAGGGTCAGGCTTAATGGCAGAGCTGAACTGTTGAGGGAGTTGAGGCGTAAAACTGTGCATGCGCTGAGGGCGGACAAGGAGGCCTATCTGTGAGGAATCTGTGAGGGGGTAGAGCATCACTTGTGGTCAAATTATTTTCATCCTGCTTACAAGAGAATTCACGCATTGCGTTCACAGAGTATTGAGTGGAACCGAGTATTGTGATCCGTCCTGTCCCCCACACCCGTCGTAGACTGGTATCTGCTAGTTTTCTTAATTTACATTCTATCCTTAAATGTTGAAGGTGAAGGTCATATGGTCATCATTGGATCGTGGACCAAGGGTAAGCCTCCTCCAGTCAGTTGAGGATTACCTTTGGTGATCGCTTTGTGATCACAGATATCTAGTTTTTGCTGTTTCAGCAAAATTTCTGAAAAACTTCTGCTTTAATGATACTATTGCAATTATTTTTGAATTCCGCACCGTTTTCTTTAAGATTTCTTAATTCTTGTTGCATAAACCAAGCAAACGTTACATCACCACTTGTTTATTTGCAAATACAGTGAAAACTCTCAAATCCGAACAACATTTGAACTTCAAAAAAAATTTAAAACAATTTTGTCAAAAATAAAAATAATTCCTGTGTTTGTTTAAGTGTAATGGCCACATTCAAGGAGTTCACCATCAAGAGCTCTATTTGCGTAGTTGCATGGGACACAGTGACAACCACCATTCAAAAATACACAGCATAACTTTTGGCCACTTACCATGTTTGATGACACTGAGCAACCTGAAGACTTTGAAAGTTTTAAACTTCCAAGTGAGAAGGTTGACACATCAAAATTGATATGTTATGCAAATGATATGAAGATGACATTGTGGCGTGGATGAATTGTGACATTGAAGCAAGCACCTGTAGCCTGTCAGATGATAGATGAAGAGATTGCTGACATGGTTATTAACCCCAATGAAGAAAATGATAACAGTGAAGAAAAAAAGCAGGAGATGACCATTAATGAGGGAATAAAATGTGGAGAACAGTAGAAAGCTTTTTGCAGGGGATGAATGTTATCTGTCAACAATAAATAAATGATATTTACCTTACCCAAGAGAAACTAAAGGAGGAGAAACCGAACTTCATGAAACAAATGACTTCAGGAAATGTTTGAGAGGGCAACAAAGCATTGTAAATGAACCTTAATGGTAGTTCAACTTCTTCACAAAGTCATGTCCTCCCCCACCCACATTCCTCCTCACATCCCTTATTTGTCAAACTCTCCTGTCCTCAACCCTGCTGCTGGTGTTTGCCCCCCCCCCTTCGCTACTGTTCCTTTTGTTCTGTTGCATGCAGATCCATTCAGTGTTGTAGCTCTTCCACGAGCCTTGACTTTGTTTACCATTAAATAAATAAACAAGTGGTGCCAGGCACAACAAATCCTGCCCATTTAAGGCATAAAGTTATTTTGGAGATCAAATTTAAATTTGATATATTGTTACGAATTCGCGCCCGCTGGCGTGCGATCGGCCGCGTTTCTCTAATCGCAACCGCGTCGCCCACCGGACGGACAATTCAGTCATGACCTTCCGGAACAACGCCGGAACCTGTCACGGGTGGGTCTTCAACCCCACCACGGCCTAGCCAATTTTCTCCCCGCGCAGGATAGGGTCAATCGCCGAATCTCGATATACCTAAGTACCCGCGCGGATAGCAAACCGGGAGACCATACCTCGGCGCAGGTCGGCTTGGGACACGAACCGCTTAAGCGGTCCGTTCCGTTCTGCAGTGATAACCGAGCGGGTATTTTCACCCGACCTCGCCGTATCCGATTCTATTTAACGGGTGTTTAAAACCCAGCTATTTATTCCGCGATGCAAGATGGCATTTTCAATAGGGAGAAGACGCAATGAACGGGGTACATTTCAACAAAGCACATTTATTTATAATCTACACACAACATGTATGCAGGCAAGGCAGTGAAATAGTCATACACGTATTCAAAGAAACAAAAGCAATCATGGGATGGGGACAAAGACACAAGCAAGGGAAAGCACTACGGCCGAATATTATTATTATTTCACAGGCACTTAACAGGTTTTACTTATGGACACGGCGCCACCAACATTCATTCGAAAGAAAGGGAAAAGACCACCCCCATAGACAGGGGGGTCAGACTGGGCCCGTGGGCCTTTATGGCATGGGACTTGGCTGACCGAATGGGCCCCACGAGACCGACGCTGGTTACCCGCACCCTCGTGGTGTGACAGTCGGTAAGCTCTCTCCGGCACTCTCCTCTCGTGCGCGCCGCGACCCTGGACCACCGCACACAACCCTAACGACTTGGCACCCAGAGGGAAGGCACCCGGAGCTCGAACCACCACGAAGCAGCAGCAATCACCCAACCAGAAAAGGCTCGACGACAAAAACACACGAGCTGCGAGCTCGACGAGCAGCCACCACGAAGAAATCCACGCACGAAGAAAAACCACACGAGCTCTGACGACAAAAGGGCTCGACGACCAAAGACACGAACTGCCAGACCTGGCGTCCTGCATGCCCTTGTATCCCCTGGGGTCCAACCCCTGCTCCTCCCAGTTTTCTGCTCCACCCCCCTTCCAGTTCCTGCGAGAAGCTTCCTGAAAAGGGGCATTCCTCCGTTCCCAGTGCCTCATTCCACGAACCGACCAATGGCGAACGATCTGCCTCGCCCTCCCCCGCACCAAGTGCGGAGAAAACAGGCGGGAACATTAGGCGGGAAAAATCCGCACGCCCTCAAGTTCCTTCCTTTTGCTCGCGTTTATTGATTGAATGCGGAGAGATGGTTGTAATGTGTCCGTGGAGAAGAAGAGAATTGATAGCTGGCGTAGTGGCGAAGGTGGTTAGGTGTTTGGGGATGTGGCGATCGTGGTTGTGCCGTGGTTGGCGTTGTGGTTAAGGGGAGCGATGTTGGTTGTTGTAATGGTGGTGATGTGGTTGGTTCAAAATAATGATAGAAAAAGAAAAACCTACCTCAAAGGATCACAGCCCTGCGACACGAATAAATCCCATTAAACAACGGTGGGGAAATCTAACTGAACACAGACTTATCGATCTAACTGAACTAAGGAACCTTTATGGTGTTCTGCGAATTTCCACAGCCGTAACAATATCCTTAAACTGAATGTTGATTATAAGGAATATTTTAGTCTAAGTTTGAAGTCAATTAAACCATTTTTGACGAAGTTATGCGCGAAAAAGATTTTGACCTTTTAGTGACCTGACTTTGACCTTTGACCTAATTGGACCCAAAAGTTAATGGGGTCGTCTGAGGTTCATTACCCACCTGTGGATACAATTTGACAGTGTTTGAGCCAGCCGTTTTCCCGTAAAGTTGTATTTTCGTAACCATGTTTTAGTTTTAATGGAAAATTTGTAATTTTGACCGATGGCCATGACCCCCAAAACTTCGGACCCTACCAATCTTCACAAATATGCATTTTTCACTGTAGGAATGGGTAGGATTATAAGTGACAAATAGAATAAGGTTCACTATAAGCTTAGTTTAAAGTAAATCAGATCATTTTTGACGAAGTTATGAACGAAAAACGATTTTGATCTTTTTGTGACCTTGACCTTGACCTTTGATCCAATTGGACCCAAAAGTTAATGGGGTCGTCCAAGGTTCATTGCCCACCTGTGGATTTAATTTGATAGTGTTTGCTAAAGCCGTTTTGCTGTAAAGTTGCTAACAGACAGACAGACAAACAAATTGGACGATTACAATATCCCGGGAGGGAGCGGGATAATGAATAAAAGTTTTATATTCTGTAATCCGAATTCTGTTGGGTCCCAAGGTATTTAGATTTGAGAGTTTTCACTGTACTTGGTTCAGTGGTGAAAACACTGCAAAAGCTGTATAATCAACAATCAGCAGACAGAGCAATACATTGTCCTGTATGAACTTGAATTTTATTTTACAAACTAACAAAGACAAGGAAAAAAAGAAAATGCGGATTTGTTTGGTATTTTTGGTGCAAAGACCTTCCCACTCCCGCCTCTCTTGTCTCATGCCCCCCTTGCTGTGCGTTGTGTGTTAGCTCTCATATGAGCCTCGACAAGGTATCCCAAAAAAAACAAAATACATTGAATGTGGGTGTCAACTGCTAATGATTTTGGTGACTGAAAAAAAATTGGGATTCAGGGGGCACAAGCCCCCTCGTCTCGGTACATTACCAAATGCTCAAGTCTGCCCCCAGTAAATAAATGTTCAGTTAGATTATGTTGATGGTAAAAATGGGGATGAATACCAGAAGATGAGTAAACTAACAGCTACAAGGTAAAGGGGTGTACACATGTCATAAGTAGGTGGGCCAAATGACCTCCTCATGTGTTTAAGTTTCCTCTCCTCCTTAAATCCTCAACCCTCCCCCCCCCAACCCTAAGTCCTCAACCCCCTCCCACTCCCAACCGCAAGTCCTCAACCCCCTCCCACTCCCAACCGCAAGTCCTCAACCCCCTCCCACTCCCAACCGCAAGTCCTCAACCCCCTCCCACGCCCAACCGCAAGTCCTCAACCCCCTCCCACTCCCAACCGCAAGTCCTCAACCCCCTCCCACTCCCAACCGCAAGTCCTCAACCCCCCCCCACTCCCAACCGCAAGTCCTCAACCCCTCCCACTCCCAACCGCAAGTCCTCAACCCCTCCCACTCCCAACCGCAAGTCCTCCACCCCCTCCCACTCCCAACCGCAAGTCCTCAACCCACTCCCAACCGCAAGTCCTCAACCCCCTCCCACTCCCAACCGCAAGTCCTCAACCCCTCCCACTCCCAACCGCAAGTCCTCAACCCCTCCCACTCCAAACCCCAAGTCCTCAACCCCTACCATCTTCCCCTCCCAACCCCAAGTCCTCAACCCCCACCACCTTCCCCTCCAAACCCCAAGTCCTCAACCCCCACCACCTTCCCCTCCAAATCCCAACTCCTCAACATCCCTCTTCTCCAACTCTGTCCTCCCCTCCACCTTTCTTCTCGTAATAAACAACATTCCTGTTCCCATTTGTTGAGAACAATGTTAAAAGTAAATTTCAAAAAAAACCCAAAACATTGAATTCACCATCTCACAAGATGACAGAATCTCTTCCTTAACAGTAACAATGAAAACAAAACATAAGGTCATTTGTAATGGAAAAAAATAATACACAACCAGAACTCCTTGGACAAAGACCTTTATAATGATGTGGGTTTTATGGTCCCTGGTCTCTTTTTTTGTTTGTTTCTTTTTGTAAAGGGAGAGAGAGCAGAAGAGGCGGTCATCAGTTGCTGTGCTCGGTACATTCTGCGTCTCGCTGCTTGTGCTTTATCGTTTTAATAAATGCTGGTTTTAGAACCATGGATTTTCCGCAATCATGGAAAATGGACGGAACACGGGATTTACAGAATGTGACTTGAAATGGAAAACTGAACCTGACATGCAAAAAAAAAAATGGATTTTAGTAAATTGCAGAAAGAAAAAAGGTCAAGATCATGTCCAATTACAAATATAATATTCACTGTATTGTCTGATTTTTGTATGTGTGCGATTGCCTCCAGACTTGATTCACACAACATCTATCTATAATTGTGTCTGTGTCTGTGTCTGCTGTTTCTCGACAACCACTGGTCCGATCTAATGGAAACTTGCCAGGTATATTGCTGGGGCCCTGTGGATGTGCCTTTTCAAGGTTTGATATAATCGGACAAGTGCTTCCCAAGTTATGGCCATTTATTTACCAAACCAATGACAGGACACGTTGCTGCGTGGGCGTGGCCGATGGGGAAGAGAACCTCAGCCACGTTCCCCATTACGGGTTACAACGTACGGACTTCAGGATAGTGATGACTTTGTGTATTCTACTAATTTCTCGATTTCTTATGCGCATTTATAGATAAACACTATGCCCCAATCCAGTCGTCGTTTACGAGAGCGAAAGAACCTCCTCAAAGTTTTTTTTTCTTCTTCTTCTCTTCTCTTCTCTTTGCGTTTTTCCTTGCGATGACATTGCGAAAAGGCAAAATACGCTGGCGCGAATTGAATAATTGGCCATTCAACCTAAATTGCGAATAATCATAACTGCCATATGCGAACTTCCGGGCTTAACGCACGTACGGGCATGCGAGAGCGAAAGAATGGCCTGTGTGGTTGTTGTTTCTGGCTCGCGGCTTGAAAGTTTTTTTTATTTTTTTTTATTTTTTTTGCTGCGTGTATAGCCACGCACGTACGGGCATGTACTAGTAATTACAAAATGTAGTAAAGAAATGCACCACAATTCAATGCCGAAAGGATAACATCTCTACCGTCTATCAAAGATGTCATCAAGTCACATTGAGTGAAGTCTCAAGCAAATCTCAAGTCTTTGAGGGCAACTTTCAAGTCGCCTTAGTATTACTTCAACTGGTGTCAAGTCCCACATTTACTTAGAAACCTTGGAGTGCAAGCCATCGTGGAATTGAGACACAGGACTTCATTTATTGCAATGTATGTTCTGGGAAGCTTTTAACTCGTGTTTTTATTTGTCAACTTCATGCAATGGACATTTCTTGCTTTGCTCCCAGCAAAAATAAATTTATTAAATTTACTTATCATGTCTCGTGTACCTACTTGAACATATGTACATGAGACTAGTCAGTAACCTCAGCTCGTGCTTAACTTGTTTAAACGTAGAACCAAAGCATTCAATGTGGAAAGGGGAAAGGAGATTTTAATAAATCACTTGTATATTTATTTATGGACGTTAAAATGAAACTTATCATTCGTCCATCTGTCACGATCCTTTTGCTGGGACATCATTATGGTGTTGCATATAGTACTTGGCTCGACCTCTATGGATGTGCACACACGGCATCCCAGCGTCCAGCACTCAACCCGTCCCCGCCGCTTCGCTGATGGCAGTTGAACACCTAACATATATCTGATGTTCATAGGTGCCGGGCTGAATAGACGCGAGACATTGGGATGAGGGATTCCATAAGATGGCGGTGTGAGACAGCGTAACGTCATTACGGTGTCGCGTTTCACACGAGGCTCAGCTTTTACGACAGTGCTTTATTCATGACTCGAGAATTGTTTTACAACTTTGAAAAAAAAACGACTACATCTCATCTGTGGGAACATAAAACAAATTCATGATATTGCTTTTTTGGTGATTAAGTGTGCGTATTACTCAAATTAACGCTCTCTTGTTGGGAGTATACCAAATGTTTTTGGAATCAAAACAATTGCAAATATTGACCGTTAATAAACTATTACCGTACTGTAATAAGTTATGTTGTTCAACTATCGTCAGCAAAGCAACGAGTTCGATGCTCGTACTTGTTAGTTACGAAATCTAAAGATTTCGTAAGTATATTGATGACTTCCGTCATCTGTTTGTGTTTGTGTGTTTGTTTGTAGGCACGATAACTCGAGAACGGAAGAAGCTTCCAATGTCAAATTACACCACATGATTCAGGAGGGTGATGACTAGCGCTGATTAGATTTTGGTCAAAATCGGTCAAAGGTCAAGGTCATGGTGAGGTCAAATATTAGATTTTTGATGGTTTGGTACAGAATCATCGTAGAAACTTCTGGTTTGCGTCGCTACCTTCTCTAGAAACAGCTTTTATTAGACAAAGTCAGAGGTCAAGTTGACAATTTCGTAAGTACCAGTCTATGACTACTTGTTTATAATTTGACAAGTGTCTGTTTGTGGGGTTTTTTGTGTTTGTTTTCTTCCTTAACCGTTGGACAGAACGAGTTGAAACCTCTGTTGTATTTGGGGTGTGTGTGGAAAGGTTTTATGGTGGCTAAAAAAAAATTGTAGTCTCGGGCATTCATCCCAATTCTATGTGAATATATGCATCTTATTGCGCCTATCCCAGAGACGGTGGGTATTACAAGCCTTACTAAAATACACCAATTCTGGGGGAATTATTCCATCTGTAATCCTGGTGGATCTGGTCTGCTGACGTTAGTTGGTGGACGTAAAATATCCCATAGTGACTTTCACAAAGAGTAGGCAAGCTATCGCCAGCACCCTCGCCAAATTCCAAATTCCTGCCATAACTACTGCTGAAAGCGGAATGGCAGACTGCCCAGCATAACCCTTGTCTCATAAACTCTCTGTAACAGAGTATGGTGGATTGGAATTCTGTTATAATTAATCGGTATGTAAGTAATGGGTTCTTCGCTAATCAAGATTAATTTAGAATCCCACCTCCTGTGGATCCAGTTTCCACATTTTTCCCACCTTCCACTATTAATGTTATTTTCATCTTATGATTCCCCACATTTTTTTTGTCACCCTGGTGGTAACATACACCACCCAGGGATGTTATGGTGGGTTTGAAGGTGGTGGAGACGAGTAAAATTGTAGTTTTCTTTTTTTTCATTGCAGGTGTGAAAATTAATGCTGCTTTTTCCATTGATTACACAAAATTGAATTTATTATTTGAAACAAAATTAAGGTTTTTATATTTTTTTTGAAACAGAAAATCACTAGTTCTAAAGTTTGGACCTTACCTGCCTGGTGGTTGGACTTCGATCAATGAAAGAACTTTGTGTTGACACTCCCCACGCCTATACCTTCATGCACATGCTTTTCAGTTCACGAATGTGGGGAATTGGATTTTAAAACAATCTTTCCGATTGATTGAAAACACTTCTAAATACATCACTTATATTTTCTAGTATTGCACATGATTTGAATAGGCTTTAATAATAATAATAATAATAATAATAATAATAATATAATACCATTCCTTCGCACCGTAAAGGTGCATAGGGCTGCCGAGGCAGTTACATTGGCAAGGAGTACAGTCCTGGACAGGTCACCACTCTGATACAGGTTACTCCAAATGGTTATTACTCCAGTACACTGATACTCATTTCACTGACCGCAGAAGGATGACAGGCTGAGTCAACCCCACATGGTGTGAATTCAACTGGTATTAATTCAGCTCAAACTTGGTACTCTAAGGTCCTAAGCCAGCTTCCTTAACTGTGAAGCCAACACCAGGCTTTCAATTGGCTTTACACGTAGCATATTCTGTTCAACTTTTAAATTGTAACTCTCACGTTATTAAATCATGACTATGAAGTACTGATCACCTGCTCATTATTTATAAGTTACCAGTTTTCTAAACGCACAATTCAGTACAGTTGTCTTTCAGTTGTAGCATTTCATATAAATATTTTAAAATGATGAAAGAGTTGATCAAAACAAACGACAATTACTGCACCGTAGTCCCAAGAAGGAAGTCAGACATCACTCACACGCGCACACGCGCACAGACACACGCACACGCACACGCACACACGGTAAGTACTTACAAAAGCTATTTTATTTGAAGTTATAACCTTAACTCATAAGCCATTTACTGATTTCCCAACTACCCGGATCATCAGCTGGGCACTGTTTGTTTTTCATCGAGGTTTCGATCCTTTCAGCCCATTAATGAGGAAGAAAAAAAATAATCAAAGTTTCCATTTATCACATTTGGGAGAAAATGTCATTGATGAGTGAACATTTTCTTCTGTGTTCTAGATATTTAGCATGTCTGTGAAAGATGCTTCCCATTCCTGCCATAAATAAGCTGTATGTCACAAAGAACACACTCGGCCCCTCCTGCATTTGCCCATCTTTTAGAGCAAAGATTTAAACTGCCAACCAAACTCATCCTGTTATGGCAGCCATTCCCACCTACATTTATTTTCTGCAAGCTAATCACAATCTAGTGAATAATTATTTCGTAATAAACTTCATCGTTCATCTGATAGAAATGGATACTGAATAAAGTAGGGAGCAAAGGCTTAATGCCAAAGTAGCTCAACAGGAGACTTGCAGTGTCATACTGGCTCACTCCAGGCAGAGGTGCCATGCATGCACGTACGAGATTTTACCATCATTTAACTGCATCATTTTTTGCCATAAAGAAAAAAAGGAAATGGCCATAAATGTCTTTGCAGAATTCCATCACTTGACAGGCATGCATGAAGTGGCCAAACTTTTTTTTTGTTGTGTGAAAATAGGTGCCAGCCTTGTCTGCTTCTATGAGGACTATGAATGCTGTGCTAGTTTATTGGTTGATAACCTGCCCCAAAAACTTTTGTTATTTATGAGCTTGAGGGGTGTAAAACTGCCCAAGTGGTCCTCGTTTTTCAATTATACTTTGCAATTCGCCGTTGTTCTATTGTTGCTGTGCCACATTATCATTTCCTGCATCAACAGAGCCTGGACCAACCCACAATAATGTGTTCAAAGTTAAAACCTCGATTTACAAATACAATGTATTCACTTTCTATAGGGATTGGTGGAGGGATTCAACAGTGTTCTGGGTTTTCATCGCACCTTTCAGGGAGAACATCACTCATTTCAAAATCTTAAACAAATTGATGCATTGTGATGTGTTGTTTTACTGTACTTTCCAAGTAACTCCTTTAACAAAATGCATTCTTTCAGTCTATTTGTATAAATATTTTATTCATCCACAACAAACCAAGGTTTCAGAAATAACCACACAACATAATCGAGCATTGCTCCTACAATTAGCATAATCATTTGAAAGGAGAATGGGTGGTAATGCATAAACTGCAGGAACAACGTGCAAAGTTGGAGTGCACCTTTGGGGTGGGGGGTTATTATTAATTATTTTAGGTGATGAGAGAGCATTTGACAACAAAAATAATAGCTATCTGATTCAGAACTCTGTCACTCTCCATTTTGGCATGCCACATGTGGACACTACTGTATTCATGATGCTGGGAGCTCGATGACAGTTTGACCTTGTGCATTGCAATCCAAATCTCAGGAGGAACAGCCAATCAAAAAAGCGTGTATTGGCCACAAATCTCCAGAAATACATTTGCTTTAATCATGCACAATATGGACCAGCGAGCTCAAGAGAGGCAATCAAATGAATGATTTATCAAGTAAAATGAGATTCGAGTCCGAGTCTCACACTTTGGGAGTGAGGAGTCACGCTTTGACTACACATCTTGGAATATCAAGCTGTCAAACGATTCATTTTGTCCAGTATATTTCCAAAATACGAAATAACGCGGCAGAGTAGAGTAATGTATTGTCGAGTGGATGTCAGCAGTCTGAATGGAACGTAATACTCACACATGATGTCTACCGTGTCCACACTTTGCTTTTGTCAAAATATGGCCGATTAAAACCCTTTATAAACAAACAGGTCTGCATTGAATGGTGATACAGGCCTGTGTAAGCCTGTACAGCCAACAAAGAGAATGGTGGAAAAACAAACCATGTTTCCAAATGGAGACAAGACACCTTTTCGGGGTATTTCCTCCTGTACACCTCACAACTTTACACTGACTCTGCCAAATAAGCAATACATGTGAAGATGTTCTAAAACTGAACATGACTATACGTGGCATCTAAGGCCTCAATTTAACCATTTCCCTCTCCCTTACTAATGGAACTATCCAATGTATTGTAATCGGACGAGTTTCCTGATCCCGATCATGATGAACCAATGTAACAGTGGACCGTGGGGTGGATACGTGATCTAATCTTTCACCTGAACGATCACCAATATAGCGAAGGCTTGTCCTCAGGTTTACCTACATTGTCCGTTGGGGAAGTCGAACAGGCCTTCATTTCGGTTTTCAACATACAGACAACTCAACAAGAATCTGTCATTGCAGCTGGTTTGTCCGTCTAATAGAATGGGGCTGAGCAATTACATCCATTCTTGGTTTGTTTTATTTTTTTTCTTACAGCCTTTAAAATTTATATTTTATTTCACTAAAATATATACTTGAACACTGTAGAGTGTGTAGAACACAAATCGCCTTGTTTGCACTTCCAAAAACTTTCAGTTTAGCAGTACTTGGACAAAATTCTACACCGTCTTGACCAGTAAAATTTGCCTCATCCTCCGAGGGTGGAGTTGGTAGAAGGTTTAGTTCTGGACTGTTCCATTGACCCATCGGCTTGGTATTGTTGCCATCATGCCTGTTATTCATGAAAAAGCTAATATAGATCATGCTGTGAAATGCAAAGCAAGAGTTGAAAATACCCATCCCATGTTCTTTTTACCCCTCAGCCCAAATTGGCTAAGGGGTATTGTCGTCATAGGCGTTGTCCGGGCGTCCGTCCGTCTGTCAACTTTTGGTTTCCGTCAATTTCGAGGAGAACGCCTTGTCCGATTAAATCCATTTTTGCAGGGTATGTTGGGGTTGAGTAGAGGAAGGTTCCTTTCGAAAATGGGCGCGCTGCGATTTTCAATGTGGCCTCCATGGCAGCCATCTTGAAATTGGTTTCCGTCGATTTCGAGGAGAACGCCTTGTCCGATGAAATACATTTTTGCAGTGTGTGTTGTGGCTGGGTAGAGGAAGGTTCCTTTCGATATACAGCACAATCCGATATCCAATATGGCGGCTAGAGCAGCCATCTTGAATTTGGTTTCCGGACAATAACTTGAGAACGGCTTGACTTATTGATTTAATTTTTGTGTGATATAATGGGGGTGTTTAGAGGAAGGTTCCTTTCGATATTCAGCGCAATCCGATATCCAATATGGCGGCTAGAGCAGCCATCTTGAATTTGATTTCCGGACAATAACTTGAGAACGGCTTCACACATTGATTTTATTCTGGCGAGGTATAATGGGGTTGAGTAGAGGAAGGTTCCTTTCCAAAATGGGAATGCTGCGATTTTCACTGTGGCCGCCTCACGGCAGCCATCTTGAAATTGGTTTCCGTCAATTTTGAGGAGAACGTCTTGTCTGATTAAATCTATTTTGCTGGGTCTGTTGGGGTTGAGTAGAGGAAGGTTCCTTTCGAAAATGGGCGTGCTGCGATTTTCAATATGGCCACCATCTTGAAATTGGTTTGCGTCAAGGGGCTGAGGGGTTACACCCGCTTTGCGGTGCTATTTTTCTCAAGACTGTGTGGGGTAAGGTCTTCTCTGAGCTCTGTATTTTTATCATCATTATTATTATGATTTGAATTTGGACTGATAATTTGTAGACACCCTGAATTGTATTTTATTCTCAATTCCCAGAATATTCTGCTATATTACTGTAAAAGTGGAAATTTTCACACTACAATAGAGAAGTGTGAATTTAACAATGCCTGAATTTACATATGTACCTTTTATTTCAGAGAGATTGCAAGACCAGATTGCACAAATAATGCATGTACGCATAAATTTGCCAGTCACACCATAGTGATTATTGAGCATTGCGCTTGGCCAGCATGTGTAGCGTAGGTCTACACGGTTTGCAACTACGGTACTGTACTTCAGCGTCCACAAGTCAACGTAAAATATACTTCGTAATTTGAAGCCAATTTCAAAAGTGGACGAACTTCAATGTTTCCCGAAACCTACAAGCTTTACAGTTGAAGCAGGGCTTGATGCACCATCTGTCCACGCTGCTAACGAGAATATGGATGAAAGTCTCCTAATAGCTTATGGAGACAGCAATGCCGAGGCCAGAGATTGGAGTGAATAAAAAATACCTAGTGCTTCACCAATCTCTGCATTCAATTTACTACTGATTTGATGTGCTACACTGCACTTTCAGACTATTTTGCATCCTGAGTTCATTGGTTCCGTATGATTTACGCCATGTATGTAAACCTTCGTTTATAGTAACTAGTACGTGCCCGTAAAAAAAAAAAAATACATCAAACCGCGAGCAACAAACAACAACCACACAGGCCGTTTCTTCGCTCTCGTGTGCCCGTACGTGCGTGGCCCGGAAGTTCGCATATTATTCGCAGTTACGATCATTCGCAGTTTGGTTTTAATACCCAATTATTCAATGAGCACCAATGTATTTTACCTTTTCGCAATGTCGTGGCAAGGAAAAACAAAAAGGCAAGAGAAGAGAAGAGAGAAAAAATTTTTACTTCCTGGTTCGGAGCACATCAGCTCTCTGATGTTATCGAAATTTATGCACCGTCTAATATGAAAACGATCATAACTTGGGGCATTGTGTTTATCTATAAATGCACATAAGAAATCGAGAAATTATTAGAATACACGGTCATCATTATCCGGAAGCCCGTACGTTGTAACCCGTAATGGGGAACGCGGCTGAACTTCCCTTCCCCATCGGCAACGCCCACGCAACAACGTGTCTTGTCATTGGTTTGGTAAATAAATGGCCATAACTTGGGAAGCACTTGCCCGATTAATATCAAACCTTGAAAAGGCACATCCTCAGGTCCCCAGCAATATATCTGGCAAGTTTCAATTACATTGGACCAGTGGTTGTCGAGAAACAGCAGTCTCACACACACACACACACACACACACACACACACACACACACACACACACACACACACACACACACACACACACACACACACACACACACACACACACACACACACACACACACACACACACACACACACACACACACACACACACACACTGCTGGAATTATAGATAGATGTGTGTTTTGAGGCCTGTTTTTCTTCTGGTTACACTCAAGTTTTCTTCCTGTGTTAAGCGTTTGCTGGGGTTTCACTTGGTTACCATTGTTGAGATTGGCATGTGTCTTGTGCCTGCAACGTGAAATTAAAAACCCCTGAGCACGTTTTCATGTCGCCGCGCACGAAAATTTAATCATGTGAAAATTTCCACTTCTGCAGTATTGCTTCATGATCTCCATACTTGTTTTCATCTTGACCCTTTCATCCACTGTAGCTTTTTCCGTTCTACTCTCATGGGATACTGTTTGCTGGGAGCACACACGCCATTGTTGTAGTTGCACTAACACAATATTGATTGTTTCATTGGTGTAGTACAGGGGTTCTTAACCTTTGATGATTCCAGACCCCCAATGGATTGCCCAACATGGTCCCATACCCCCTTCGCTTGACTGTCGAAATCATCATCATCACCAGTCCTATTAGTTGACAGTATGAATTCCAAAGATGTCAATCGCTTGAATTTCTTTTAGATATGGATAGCTCAAAATAGAAGAAGAAAGGCAATCGTAAGCATTTATCATATACAGTGGGGAGAACAAGTATTTGATACACTGCCGATTTTGCAGGTTTTCCCACTTACAAAGCACGTAGAGGTCTGTAATTTTTATCGTAGGTACACTTCAACTGTGAAACATGGAATCTAAAACAAAAATCCTGAAAATCACATTGTATGATTTTAAAATAATTCATTTGCATTTTATTGCATGAAATAAGTATTTGATCACCTACCAACCAGTAAGAATTCCTGCTCTCACAGACCTGTTAGTTTTGTCTTTAAGAAGCCCTCCCATTCTCCACTCGTTACCTGTATTAACTGCACCTGTTTGAACTCATTATCTGCATAGAAGACAGCTGTCCACACTCAATCAATCAGACTCCAACCTCTCCACAATGGGCAAGACCAGAGAGCTGTCTAAGGACATCAGGGACAAAATTGTAGACTTGCACAAGGCTGGGATGGGCTGCAGGACAATAGGCAAGCAGCTTGGTGAGAAGGCAAGAACTGTTGGCGCAATTATTAGAAAATGGAAGAAGTTCAAGATTACAGTCAATCTCCCTCTGTCTGGGGCTCCATGCAAGATCTCACCTCGTGGAGCCTCAATGATCGTGAGAAAGGTGAGGGATCAGCCCAGAACTACACGGCAGGACCTGGTCAATGACCTGAAGAGAGCTGGGAGCACAGTATCAAAGAAAATCATAAGTAACACACTATGCCGTCATGGATTAAAATCCTGCAGCGCACGAAAGGTCCCTCTGCTCAAGCCAGCGCATGTCCAGGCCCGTCTGAAGTTTGCCAATGACCATCTGGATGATCCAGAGGAGGAATGGGAGAAGGTCATGTGGTCTGATGAGACCAAAATAGAGCTTTTTGGTTTAAACTCCACTCGCCGTGTTTGGAGGAAGAAGAAGGATGAGTACAACCCCAAGAACACCATCCCAACCGTGAAGCATGGAGGTGGAAACATCATTCTTTGGGGATGCTTTTCTGCAAAGGGGACAGGACGACTGCAGCGTATTGAGGGGAGGATGGATGGGGCCATGTATCGCGAAATCTTGGCCAACAACCTCCTTCCCTCAACAAGAGCATTGAAGATGGGGCATGGCTGGGTCTTCCAGCATGACAACCCGAAACACACAGCCAGGGCAACTAAGGAGTGGCTCCGTAAGAAGCATCTCAAGGTCCTGGAGTGGCCGAGCCAGTCTCCAGACCTGAACCCAATCGAAAATCTTTGGAGGGAGCTGAAAGTCTGTGTTGCCCAGCGACAGCCCCGAAACTTGAAGGATCTGGAGAAGATCTGTATGGAGGAGTGGGCCAAAATCCCTGCTGCAGTCTGTGCAAACCTGGTTAAGAACTATAGGAAATGTCTGATCTCTGTAATTGTAAACAAAGGTTTCTGTACCAAATATTAAGTTCTGTTTTTCTGATGTATCAAATACTTATTTCATGCAATAAAATGCAAATTAATTATTTTAAAATCATACAATGTGATTTTCAGGATTTTTGTTTTAGATTCCGTCTTTCACAGTTGAAGTGTACCTTATGATAAAAATTACAGACCTTTACGTGCTTTGTAAGTGGGAAAACCTGCAAAATCGGCAGTTTATCAAATACTTGTTCTCCCCACTGTATATTTACAAAAAAAATCCGAGAAATTACAAATATGCAAACAGCTGCAAGTATTTTACAATATAACTTTGATTCACCTATTTCAGATTATAAATCAGCAACTTTACTTCTTATAGTTGAGTTTTGTTACACAAAAGAAGAAAACAAACTTGAAAGTGCAAGTTTTTCAATATCTCGACTACATAACACACACTCTTACTAATCTCGTGAGATATCTGATGTTGTTTTTGTGCAATCAAAATATGGAATCGGGGTACAGTTACTGACAATGCTACTCGCATGTCATCTGATACATCAAGTCGATTTCTCCACTTTTATTTCAGATTTAATAATGCAGAGAATCCTGTTTCACAAAGGTACGTAGTTGTGAAGGGAACCAAAACATTCATTGCCCTCATAGCCAAGTTTGGGTAAAGGCCTGGTCACACCTTGACGTTTTAGCCAGCGATGGCAACGTATTAAAATGTATCTAAAACGCTGGCTTACGTTGAACTTTTGATGTTTTTTTTTTTAAAGATTCGGACGTATTCATAGCGACTTGGTCTTATGTATAACGCATTGGTAACGGACACAGAACGTTTCGTTGTGTTATAGATAACTTATACCAACGAATGCTGAACCTGTTGTCGGCCTACACAACCGATGCCCAACGATAGTCTAACTTAGGCATAGCGCGTTGCACGCATCGCCGACGATGTCGTGACGTAGCCTATTAAAAGGCTGACACACAACGATTCGAATCATAACTGCCGTAGAAATGGAAGTGTCAACATCGCGGTCACACCTTGGCGATCTTGCCAACGTATTCCGACCTAAGAAAAATGTGTCTAAAACGTTGGGGCACGTCAAATACGGTATGAGTAAGTTTGGTATACGTGAGTACAACGCTAAAGTATGCTATCATACGTCGTAGTAAGTAGAGTACGTCAAGAAATTTTAAACATGTTCAAAATTTTACGACGTACTTGGCGTATGACACACGTTCCGCATGCGATGGGGATAAGTTTTACACACGATATGTGGACGCTTACACACGTCCACAAAGGCTACTTATAAGCTACTCATAAGTCGAAACACGTCGCGGTAAAGTCTTTTTTACGCGAAACATTTCTAATTTATGTTTGACGTGCTTTGAACCAATTCTTTACGTAGTCCCAACACACATCGACGTATGTAGACGTATTCCAATGACGTCTTCCGGTCGACAAAAAAAAATAAATGAACGTGTTTCTAGCTTACAACTGCCATATAAAGACGTGTTCCCAGCGGTTTTGGGAATTGGTATATAAAAATGCTGCTCATAAAAGGGGAACCCAACAGTGTTTTCGAGTCCTTTTTGAGTCGATGTCCATGTCAGCAGTAACAGTATCAGTATCAGTATCAGTATTAGTATTAGTATTAGTAGTAGTTTGTTCATGTTGGCAGTAGTAGGTGAGTGTGAGGGGAGGGTGTGGGTTATGATGGATCGTCCTTGCGTTTAACGATTTAACGATTTAAATGATAAACTCAACGATTTAAATGGCTGCATCTCCACTATTGAAAGTAGACGCTTGCGCTCAACAATTGGATTTTTTTTACACTCAACGACTTTAAAACGGTACCACTCAGCTATTTTCATTGTTTACAATGAACGATTTAAATTGCTGTCACTCGCCTTTGTTTTTTGACGCTGGGGTTTGGAAATTTTAATCGTTTCTTCTGAACGTGTTAAAACGCTCAAACTCGACTATTTTAAATAGACGCTGCCGATGGACAATTGGAATCATAGCCAAGCTAGACATCGAAGAGTGAACATCCTCGTCATGCCGAAGAAAAGTTTGAAGAATGCTGCAAATAAGTGTCCTGGCCGTGGCCGTGGACGCTGACGCAAGGACGATCCATTATACCGACGTCTTTCAGCCTATGAGTAACTTAAAAGTAACGTCTGTCGACGTGTGGCAACGATCGCATAATGTGCCAACAACACGTTAATCATAGGTTAGAAATAAGTTTCGGGTACGCTAAACATTACCTCGGCGTGTCTCAACTTATGATTAACTTACAAGTAGCATGTGTTGACGTCTGTCAACGATCGCAGACCGTGCATACAACTTGTGGCCAGCGTAGCTGAACGTGTGAGTCATACGCCGGCATACATCGTGAAATTTCAAGCATGAAAAATTTTGAGGACAACCAAAAAGTACAACGTTTAAAGCCAACGTACAACGACGTATGGCAGTGTTTTTCAGCGTGCTCTCAATGTTATCAAAACTTACCCATAATGTATTCAACGTGTGCCAGCGTTTTAGAAAAAAAATTCAAAAATCGGCATACGTTGGCTAAAACGTCAAGGTGTGACCGGGCCTTAAGCTGCGATTTGCTCATACCAAAACTGCTTGACATCCATCCCAGCCCTTTCAAAATCGGCTTTCTTTCTTGGGTCTTCTTGGAAGTCAATGAAATCGTCCTTTTATTTGCTGAATAGTTGTCACTCAATCTCGATATATCAAATGAGAAAGGGTTTTGGATCTAAACAGATTCGATGCTAAGATCATCAATATCTGATAAGTAACCTTCAAAATTTGTACATAGGACTTCCAAATGGTTCTTGACTTCTTGAAGTATTTCTACAGGCAATGATTTACCATCTCTAATAAGAATATTGTCAAAGATTGGAAAGTTTGCCAGGTTTCCGCTTTCAACACTGCGACTCCAAATAGGTAATTTCCTTGTAAATGCGACAACTTTTCCTCTTGCTTGAATAATGTCCACATCCCTTCCTTGCATTGACATGTTCAATTCTTTGAGGAGACTAAAAATATCAGCCAAAATATCCCACCCAATCAAATCCCATCCTAACTCATGGCGATCCAAGAACGATTGGATCAGCTTGAATACATCAACGGCTTTGGTTGTTGTTTCGAGTCGTTCACAAAATAAAAACTCTTCCTTGATGTTCTTTTCATGTGCATAGCGTACAAATACAAGCAATTGACTGTGGTTTGAAACGTCAGTTGATTCATCGAGCTGCATGCTGATTTTTGCAGGACTCTGTTTAATCTCGCTGACAACTTGGGTTGTTATTTCCTGACTCGTCTTTAATTCTCTGGCGTACAGTGTCGTTGGACAAGGGCACCTGACTCAATTGCTTCACGGCATCCTCTCCCAGCACGATTTTAGCCATCTCCAGTGCACAAGGCTTCACTTGCGTCTCTCCAATCGTGTGGGGCTTCTTTTCTTTGGCAATCATGTACGAAACTTTGTAGGAGGCTTCGAGAAGAGGTTTCCCAGGAGCAGCAAACCCATATGATGAAAGAGTTGCTTTCTGATCATAACAAACTCTTTTCAACTTAAAAGCATCCATCAACATGATTACTGTGCTTGCTTTTGAGATGTTCTCTCAGTCCTGATGGCTTCAAATTTCCATTGCTCATTAACAAATTGCAAATCATGCATTGGGGTCTTTCAGTTCCATCTCGTTCTGTTATACAGGTAAAGCCAAAACCAACATATGAATCATTCCACTTCTGTTTTTTGACAGACATTTTGCAACAAATCTGTGAAAGAGAAATACAAAAACTGTTAAACGCATCCCGGTAATGAAAATTCAAATAACACATGATTTTTTATGAAACAACAGTATCCGAGAAATATTATTTATATAAAAAAGTAATACATTTGTGTCATTCCTAAAACAGTTAATTGGTACCAGAACCATGTCACATTAGGAAACCCCATGCTAGCAGCATCATTAATTAAAATGGGCATCATTAAAAAAACAAAAGATGGACCAGGGTGGCCAGGCGCAGACCAGCGACGAGATGAGGCCAGACCAGACCAGCGTCGAGAGATGCGATCAGAGAACCAGACCAGCGCCAGCGAGATGGGACCAGACCAGCGTCGAGCTGCGATCGGAGAACCAGACCATAGTCAAGATGCGATCAGAGAACCAGACCACACGCTCGAGCAGACGGGGCGCAATTATTTGTTCTCCTTTCTTTCGTCGTCCTTCTCGGGTGCGGTCCGCTCATGCGTGACATGCTCTCATTGGGCGGACCGCGTGTCGCGGCTCCGCCTTCTTGCATAGGCCCGCCTTGGCTCTGATCCGCTCATCGCCCATTGGCCGCAAAATGACGCATTCTCTCATTTGGCGCCAGGCCAGAACGAAACGCTTCGTGAGCGCGCGAACAGCGCGGACAATTCCTCGAGCAGTGTTGTTGGTATTGTCATAAGTGTAAAAATCCTATCTATAAAATAACTTCGCAGCGCATGTACACGTAATTCCCATTAGTATATCAAATATATTCGTAATCAAATATATACAAATATTCAGAGATCGAGTCCCATACCCCAGCATAAGTGGGAAACAATCTAATATATAAAGAAGAAAGATTGTTTGTTTGTGTGTTTGTTTCTTTATGCATTTGGACCCTGCAGGAACCAGTGCAACCAAACTTTGCTTGGCCTCTTCCTTCATCCAGAGAAAGGTTGAGGGCTATGTTTGGATTAAAAAAATGAACCCCAGATAATTGACCTTCAGTCCTCGATTGGGTCTTGTGTTGAGACACTCCCTGCGTTTTTCTTCTTCTTCTTTTCTTTCCCCAAAGTGATCGAGTAATGTGTATTGTGAAGATCCCGTGTTGAGGTTGGAGTGATTTGTTGTCAACAACACAGATTTAATTATCAGTGTTTACACGTGTACCTGTTATTAAAACTATTACTTTACACAGGCTTATTTTAACACTTCTATGTTCAGGCCTCGAGTGAGTGTGTTGCTTACACACTGCCGCAAAAGAGTAATATGTATTGTGATGATCACATGTATGCATATTATGTATGCAAGCTAATCACGGAAACAGTGTATTCCCTTGGTACATTTCTCCCTTACCTCCAATCCTCCCCATCTCGGTATAATCCGCATTTCTTTTTTAACTTTGATCTCCCGCGTCACGAAGATCAGCATCGTACGATGCCCGCTGGAGCACTTCTGTAACTCCCAAGGGAACATGTCTGTGAAGAAATATCTTAACCTACCTTCTTCCATTATAAATACTGCTTAGTGCCACCACAAAAAAGACTGTTAATGGGCATAAAAAAATCAGATGTTAAGGGAATGGAAGTCTACAGGTCACTTGATATTCAAGAGCAGACACAAGCTTGGCTTGAGAATCAATGTGCAAGACAAGCAGCGTCCAGGCCAGTTGAGGCTTCAGAGCAGACACAGGTGCAGGTTGAGGATCAACGTGGAAGACGAGCAGTCTCCATGTCAGCTGAGACTACAGAGCAGACACAGGCTCGGCTTGAAGATTAATGTGCAAGACCAGCAGCCTCCATGACAGCTGAGACTACAGAGTAGACACAGGCTTGGGTTGAGGATCAACGTGGAAGCTGAGCAGCCTCCATGTCAGCTGCGACTACAGAGCAGACACAAGCTCGGCTTGAAGATTAATGTGCAAGACGAGCAGCGTCCAGGTCAGTTGAGGCTTCAGAGCAGACCCAGGTGCAGGTTGAGGATCATCGTGGAAGACCAGCAGCCTCCATGTCAGCTGAGACTACAGAGCAGACATAGGCTCAGCTTGAGGATCAACGTGGAAGACGAGCAGCGTCCAGGTCAGTTGAGACTTCAGAGCAGACACAGGCTCGGGTTTGAGGATCAACGTGGAAGACGAGCAGCATCCATATCAGCTGATACTACAGAACAGACACAGGCTCGGGGTTGAGCATCAATGTGCAAGACAAGCAGCTTTCATGGCAGCATGCTGAGCATCTTTAGATGGTGAAACATTTTGATACAAGTCCAAGCACATTTTGCAATGCTCAAGATTGACAATTCATCCAAAACCATATGGCCCACATTTCCAAATTTGTCATCCAGGAAATATTTCAAAACATATTGCAGTGAATTTCCCTGGGCAACACTGGGTACTTCAGCTCGTAGTACATGACTGTAAGGTATATGATTAATGGTTAGACCAGAGGTTCCCAAACTGAGGGTCGTGACCCAAACATGAACCTCCCCTCAAAATCCTGGTTTTTGAGGGAGGGGGAGGATTTCACATTGAAAGCATTTTCTCCAACAATTTTTATTCTACTGTACGGTACCTTTTGGGTCACGAACCAAATGTGATTTCAAATTTTGGGTTGTGGACAAAAAAGTTTGGGAACCACTGGGTTAGACCATCCGCTTTGAGTCTGGGAGGTCAGGAGTTCAAACCCCAGCTGAGTCTTACCAAAGACTTTTTTTAAAATGGTACGTGTTGCTTCCTTGCTTGATGTTCAACATTTAAGAGAATAGAGTATGAATAAACAATGCTGGGAAAACAATGACAAACCACCCAGTATAACCCTTGTTGTATTGTCTTATTTGCTTGCAGTTATGAATGTTTAATTCATGGTATCTTGTTTCGTTTTTTTCTTGGTGAACATTGCTCAGGACTCAATTATTGACCCATCGTGTGCCTTTTTTATTGGTGCTTTGCACAAATTTTATTTAGAATTCCTCATGACATTCCTAAAGAGATTGTGAAAAAGCAACATCAATTAAAACAGTGCAACAGTGGTGTCAAGTTAAAGTATTGTAACAATTCATCACGTTGGTGTGAGTTGAATCCATGTTGTCATCGTCATCTGCACTTGGTTATCATGGAGTACGGTAGGACTGTACATGTTGGGATGATACGAGAAAAACGTGGCCACCCAATCAAATGGGTACAAAATGATACGTTGATAAACTATAGAGCATTCATGAGCCTTATTCTCGAACACTTTCAGAAACCAGATTACATCGCTAAAGTACAAAATCGCCGAATTGTACTTTTTTCTCTTATCATCAATTTTGGCAGACAGCCTCATACAATAATGGCGGAAGTGCTTACAATAATTCTAACGGGACGAAGCGACATTCTCTTGGGTATTGCAACCATACCAGAATCAAAAGGAAGACCAAATACTGTCTTAGAGTCATCAGGAGGAACCTGACTAAGGAAAGAACAAAGATAGAGTCATCAGGAGGAACTTGGATAAGATTTGTATTTCAGCTGCAACTCCTCTACTTTCAAACCCATCTTGGTGCACTGCACAGCCAAAGTGAGACTTACAGAAAAATTTCTGCAATAATTCACTTCTCCGAGACATATAAAGAAAGAGAAATAAAGAGTAAAGGAGATAAAATAAAAGAAAAAGCAAGAATTAGAATGAATAAATAGAAATGTGACAGCAACAAAGAACAAAGATGTTGGGAAGAAGCCAGATAGATTCGGAAGCCTGAATAACGATTCACCCCACCTCAAAAGTTTTCACATGTTGATGCCACTTGAGCTTATTTCATGATGCTTTCAAATAAAACTTAATATTTAGAGACTTCAGTAGCTTCTCCAAAGTCATCACTTCACTACATCACTTCAGGAGCAAATTATTTGTTTAAAAGGTTATAGAATAAGTGTAATATGTTTCACCTGTATGTAATCGGTGCTTAAATTAAAAATTTAGCTCCCCCACTTATCTTTTTTTTTATTTTTGTATACCTTGTCGAGGCTCGTATGAGAGCTAACACACAACGCACAGCAAGGGGGCATGAGACAAGAGGGGTGGGGGTGGGAGGGACAAAACAGTGGGGAACAGACACATTAGGAGATCTGTCTAAGGGAGAGGGATGGGACGGGGAACATGGGGAAGAGAAGATGGACATTACAGGGACTTTCACGAAGGAAAGCAGGGGAATTAAAGGAAGTGGGCTTGGGTGGATTATCGGGGGTAGAAAAGATCGAGGATTTGGATGGGGGATGATAAGAGGTGGTGGTGAACTGCTGTTTTGAAAGCCTGGAGGGAAGAATGGGAAAGAATAGAGTGAGGGGGTTTATTCCAAAGGCGAGAAAAAAGAGGAATGAAAGAGTGAAGGTGAGCAGTGATTCGTGATTTTTGTAGTTTTACCAGAAGGGGGTTGTTGGCGGACCTTGAGCGCCTGTGGAAATGTGGTGGGGACAAATCGCAGAGAGAGTAGGGGGGGCAAGGCTGAAGAGGAAACGGTAGAAGACAGAAAGACCACTGACCAACCTGCGGTGATTGAGTGAGAGGCCCAAAGACTCAGCTTCATTGCGGGAGATGCCGATGATCCTAAATGCCCTGGTTTCGACAGCGTGAAGCCGAGAAATATGGGAGGCAGGAGCACCAGCCCAGAGGGGAGAAGCAGTACTCCATCAGGCCAAGGACAAAAGCTTTGTAAGTGGTCAGGAGCTCAAGAGGGCTGAGGAAGGACTTTGCACAACGGAGGATTCCCAGTCGGCGACTGGCTTTGGAGGCGAGGTTGGAAATTTGACTTTCCCAGGAAAGGTCATGGCAGATAGTGTGACCCAGAAGCTTGAAAGAAAAGACTTCTTCCAGAGGATTGTTGAGAAAGTGGATGGGGGGGTTTTCTAAACGATCCTTTCGAAGAGACATAGCAAGAGTGTGAGATTTGTCTGGATTGAAAGACATGTTCCACGTGTTGAACCAGTTTGTGATTTTATCCAGATCTGCAGTGAGCGAAGAAGCTGCTGCTTGCCAGTCTGAGGGATGACAGATGGTACGGTAGAGGGTGGAGTCATCAGCAAAGAGATATAGAGGATTTTCCAGAGAGTCGGAGAGGTTATTGATGAAAACCAGAAAAAGAACAGGGCCCAGAACGCTACCTTGAGTTTTATCTAAGGAGTTTTAAGGTGCAACTCTCTTGGTCAACCAACAAGGCAAACTTGAAGACCAAGGAGCTCTCCAAAGAAGTCAGACATTAAGTAGTGGAGAAACACCATTTAGGAGAGGGTTATAAGAAGATTTCAGTTACTCATTATCCCTTTGAGTATGGTGAAATGCATCATTAAGAAGTGGAAGACATATCATACCACTCAGACTCTACCCAGATCAGGTGGCCCATTCAAATTCAGCAGCTGGGCAAGCAGCAAACTGGTTCGGGATGTCACTGCAAATCCAACAATGACTGAAATATCTACAAGGCTCCATGTCTGAGATGGGGGAGGGGCAGTGTTCATCAATCAACAATATCTCGTTCCCTTCACAAAGCTGACCTCAATGGACAGGTGGCAAGAAAGAAGCCATTACTGAAAAAGATGTATCTAAAAGTTCTTCAGGAGTTTGCAAACAAATATTTTAATGATACTGCAAGCATGTGGAGAGAAGTTTTATGATCAGACAACACAAAAATTTAACCTTTTTGATCTAAATTCAAAGCGTTACGTCTGATGCAAACCTAACACTGTACATCACTCAGTCAATACAATCCTCACTGTCAAGCATGGTGGTGGCAGCATCATGTTATGGAGCTGCTTTTCATCAGCAGGGACTGGCAAGCTTGGCAGGTTAGAAAGGACAATGGATGGTGCAAAGTATAGGAGCATCTTTGATGAAAACCTGCTCGAGTCAGCCATGAATCTGAAAGTGGGTAGGAGATTCACATTTCAGCAGGACAATGATCCGAAGCACAGCCAAAGCCACACTGGAGTGTCTGAATCAGAAGAAAATAAATGTTCTTGAGCCGACCAAAGTCCTGACTTGAACCCAATTGAATATTTTTGGCGAGTCTTGAAGATTGTAATCCGAAGACGTTCCCCATCAAACAAGGCAGAACTAGAGCAATTTTCACGTGAAGAATGGGCAAAGATTTCACCATCTCACTGTACAAAGCTGGAAGAGACTGACCCAAAACGACTCATCACAGTCATTGCTGCAAAAGATGCTTCCACCAAGTACTGAAAAAAGGGGTTGAATATTTTACAACCAGTAATGTTGATTTGTACATTGTTTTTGCAGGTATTCCTGACATGTAACCCCTTCAACTCGAACAGTGTTTGGTTTGAATTTCTGCAGTTATGAATAAAAATGTTCCTTTGGAAAAATTGTATCGATATAATTCATAATTCATCTAAATGTGGCATTATTGGTAGGGGTGAATACTTTTGCAGGCCACTGTAGATTTCAGCAGTTACTCCCCAGGCTCAAAACAAAGCAACAGGCCCAAGCCACCAGAGGTCCTCTACCTGAAGACTAATTCAACCACATGCAAAATAGTGTTAATGTTCAATCACATGCAAAAGTTCATAAAACTAGAAGGGCACTCTTTGACATTGCCAGATTTGTCTCTGCTCACATTATTACAGCGCGTGTGCTGTATACAATTGCACCGAGTTTGAAATGTCCCCGGTGTCTCCCCCCCCCCCCCACGCACCTCAAGTGAGCCAATGACAGCCGTCCGGTAGATGGCAGTGTGTAACCGAGACGGAAATGGCGACAATTGACGGAAATACCCTCGTATTTCAATGGAGATTTGTGAAACTAATGTGTTATATATGTGAAAACCATTCAATTTATTGCTTGATGGAAAAAAACCAAGAAACTCTCCTCTCTCATGTACGAACCAACGAAAGACGTCATTTCCGCCCACCATGCCATTTCGCGCCGAACGCTGAAGGCTAAGTTCTTCTTATGCCATCATTCTCTTTAATATTAGCCACGTGCTGTATTGAAGGATTTCACTTGTTGTTGTTGTTATTATTATTATTATTATTATTATTATTATTATTATTATTATTATTATTATTATTATACATACTTCTACCAAGTTTGAATTAAATGCCTGAACCCAGATTCAAAATATTAAATAATTCTGGTTACCAGACCATGTGTCTGATCAGATTGAAATTTAAAACCTATTTGCCCATCAATACTACATCATAATTGTGAATTTTCACATTGATTGATGAAGCGGTTCAAGACAGAATTTGTTTTTAAGATTTTCATTCAATCCAATATGGCCACCAGACCATGTGAACTATTAATTATTCATGAATACTCTGGTATCCCCAAGGTCAGGTCAGATATGGGAGCATGTGCCAGAACAGCACGTCGCTGCGTCCACTTTCCGCCGGTACTCCAGGGGCCTCCGTCTGGCCATCCCCCAGGCAGATGCCAGGCCCATCCCCATCTCTTTGAGATGATGGTCAACCTGTTGCAACCATGAGGCACGTGGTCGACCCACTGGCCTCCTCCACTCATGAGACTCTCTCGCTGAGAGAATCTGGTGAGCAGGATCAGCATCAGGAAAACGAGCCACATGTCCATACAGCCGCAACTGACGCTCATGGACTATGCAGGTAACAAATCTCATCCGAGTCTCTCTCAGCAACCGCTCGTTGGACACAAAATCCGACCAGCGATAGCGAAGGATTCTCCGAAGAGACCTGGTACCAAAGGAATTAAGTCTCCGTCTCAGATCCTTGGTCAGAGTCCAAGTCTCGCACCCATAGAGCAAGACTGGAAGTACCAAGGACCTGAAGACTCGGACTTTCGTCCTCCCGCACAGGTACCGGCAGCGCCACACCCCATGATCCAGTGAATCCATGACTCCCCAGGTCCGACCAAGACGTCTATTGACCTCTGACTCGCAGCCAGCAGAGACATGAATATCACTGCCAAGGTAAGTGAATCTCTCCACGACCTCAACATCCTCACCACAAACAGACACAGACAGGACAGCAGCATCCAAGATGTCACCGAAAGCCTGGATCTTAGTTTTTACCCAAGAAACCCGTAATCCCAACGGCTCCGACTCCTCATTCAGCACCTCGAGGGCCCCCAAGAGGATGTCTAAAGTCTCCGCAAAGATGACTGCATCATCTGCAAAGTCAAGGTCCGAGATCTTGACATTCCCAAATGACGCACCGCAACTTGATCTCTCCGACATCCTCCCTAGAATCCAGTCCATACAAGTGCTGAAAAGTGTGGGGGCAAGTACACATCCCTGACGAACTCCAGTAACAACTGGAAATAAGTCAGAGATGGTACCACCACACTTCACAGCACTCTCAGTACCAGAGTAGAGTTCAGACATCAGATCGATCAGTTTTGGTGGCACCCCACGAAGACCAAGAATCCTCCAGAGGACATCCCGATTCACTGAATCGAACGCTTTACAGAGATCAACATAGGCTGCAAGCAGCCCCTGCCGAAACTCTCGTCTGCGTTCGGTGAGAACACGAAGTGCAAGGATACGGTCAATCGTTGACCTCTTTGGTGTAAAGCCTGACTGCTCTGGACGCTGGTGCTCAAGCAGATGGTGGCGAACCCTATCGAGAATTATCCGAGCAAAGACCTTGCCCGGCACTGAGAGCAGCGTCACCCCTCGGTAGTTGTTGCAGTCTTGGCGATCACCCTTCCCTTTCCAGAGAGGGACAACAAGGCCCCTCTTCCAGTCAGTTGGGATGATGGCTGTGTTCCAGGCAGAGCACAAAACTGCATGCAACGACACGAGTGCAGCATTTCCACCAGCCTTGAGAAGTTCGGCATGGATGCCACAGATCCCTGGAGCTTTGCCCCGTTTCAACTGGTTCACCGCAGCCCGTGTTTCCACAAGCGTAGGTGGACCACAGTTGATTCGAGGGTCAGCAACAGGGATTGTAACACCCTTGACGTCCAACTCGACAGTTGGGGGATCAGCCTGGTACAACCGCTCAAAGTAACCGGCCCAGCGGGCCTTCACTTCAGACTCCTCTGTCAAGAGCCTACCACTCTCTGCTCAAACTGCAGTGCTCCGAGGGATGGGCTTGGATGAACGTAATGCGCGAATTCCCCTGTAAGCGGGACGAGAATCACCTGTCCACAGGTGATGCTCTACCCCCTCACAGATTCCTCGCACATAGGCCTCCTTGTCCACCCTCAGTGCACGTACAGTTTTACGCCTCAGCTCCCTGAACAGCTCAGCTCTGCCATTCAGCCTGGCCCTGCGACTCTGGTCAATGGTATCCAGTGTCCCTTGAGAGACAAAATTCTTCTTTGCCCTGCGGTGAGCTCCAAGGCATCCACCGGCAACATCAAGGACGGTGGTCTTGAAGGCGCTCCACAACTCTTCAGGACCCCCCAAAGCACCCAGACCCCCCAAGTGTCCACTCAGCCTGTTCGCAAACTCCTCAGCTACTCTCTCATCCCTGAGCTTGGCAACATCCAGCCTCGGCTGGGATGGTACCATTCTCCAGGATTTAAGGTGCACCTTTAGAGTTGCTACAACAAGCCTGTGGTCAGTATTGAGGAACTGAGCACTCCGGTAGACCCTGCAGTTCTGGATCATCCTCCAACGACCGTCAATGTGGACATGGTCAATCTCCTTTGCCACATCGCCAGCGTTGGAATACCAAGTCCAGCGATGAGCTTGTGGGCGCTGAAACCATGAACCAGCCACCCTAAGTCCATGACTTCTTGCAAAGTCAAGGAACTTAGTGCCATTCTGGTTCATAGTTCCTGACCCATGGGGACCAACACACACCTCATAACCGTCCCTATCAGTTCCAGTCGATGCATTGAAATCCCCCAAGACTAGAAGTGTATCTCGTCTGGGGCACTGATCAACCACAGACTCAAGTGTGGCGTAGAATGCATCCTTCACGGTGAGATCACTCGCCTCAGTCGGAGCATAAACAGAGACCAGGGAAATGACACCTAAGGAGTGACGAAACCTTAATCTCATAATACGCTCGTTGACCGGTGTTACCTCAATTATCATTGGGGTCAGCTTATTGGACACAGCTACAGCAACTCCTTGGGTATGGTAACCATCAGAGCGACCAGACCAATAGTAGGTGTAACCACCCACCATTATCTCGCCGCAATCCGGTCTCCGAACCTCAGAGAGAGCTGCAATCCCGATGTCCAAACGCTTGAGCTCAGATGATAACAGAGACAGGTGATCATCCTCTCTTAGGGATAGGACATTCCAGGCACCCACCCGAAGGGACCGCCTCAGGTTAACCCAAGGAGACCGCCGTCTGGTGGACGACACCTCAGCACCACTCCGACACACTCTCCCGCAATCTGACCCAGGGATGTTACCCCGTGGTTTCCCTCCTATCAAAGATTGGGGGTCCCGAAGGCTTTGCCCCAATCCCGTCATCCGGTGAGCTGCCCTGCGAAGGGAAGCTGCACAGGAGGTACTCCCACGGAGTGGGTTTTCAGATTTTTTTGCGTTTTTGCGTTTTGCGGAATGAAGGGTTTTACGGTGGCCAGAGTGCAAATCCTGCCACCAAGCTCCTAATAAGAAGTGACCCAACTGCAGGATTACGTCCGCAGACACAGTTGGGCACTAGATATGGATGACCGTTAGCTCACAAGGAGCTCCTCCACCCTTTGACAGGTTTTGTTTTTAATCCTGCTAGGTGTCCATATCCAAAGACCCTCCTCACCAGAAAACCTGGTGGGGGAGACGGTTTAGTCGCCGACAACCCGACCATGGAACAGGTTAGTACAGGTTTACATGGTACCTGTAGCAGGTCACAAATCGAACCTGACCTGACAGAGGCTTGGCTTGGGGGACATTTGTGTCAAGTTTCCCCTTGATTTGTCCAGCTGTTCTGAAGATTTAAAAAATAGTTTTTTGGGTAATCCAAAATGACTGCCAAACCATGTGACCTTTGACGTCGTATGTGTGAACGTTTTGTTCCTCATGGATAGGCGGTCATACGTGTAAAGTTTCGCCTCGACCTGTTGAGCTGTTTCAGAGAAGAAGATTTTTCAAGGTTTTTTTGTTCAAAAACAATATGGCTGCCAAACCACATGACCGATGACGTCATCATTTTTTTTTCTTTCTGTGGATCAATTTATCTGAGGTAACCCTCAAAATTTTTCATACTGATTGGATGTAGCGTTCTTCGTATGCAATTATGATGTCATAATGAAGGCATCTATGACGTAAACAAATCATTCATTCCCCATGAGGAGTACTTTCCGTGTGCTAAGTTTCAATTTTTTCCTTGGTGCTATTTTGGAGATACAGCGGTCCAAAGTTTTTTCCTTTTTTCCAACATGGCCACCATACCACATGCCATAATTATCCTTATAACATTCTACATGAGTAGTCACACCTATGGTGAAAATTTTGTGTCAATCGGTTAAGCGCTTGCTGTGAAAATTAGCACGGACGGACGGTCGACGCATCATCTGGACTGGTACCCCTGCCTCACAACTTGCTCAGCTTGACTATAAGGGAAACCAAGGCCGACAAAATCATTGGAATCTCCTGGGATGAAGCTGAGTCTTTGCGCCTATTAGTTTCACATTGTAGACAGCTCGGTGGTCTCTCTGTCATATACCACCTCCTTTCTTGTCTTGCACCCCCTTCCCTTTCCATGCTCTGTGCCCCCCCCCTTCAATGGTTCCTCCATTGCACATTCCGGCTTGTCACTAATCCCCTATTGATGAACCTCCCAAAATTCAGACTCGCAGCTCACCTCCACTCATTCATTGCTCATGTTTTTCCCCGCCGTTGGAACCAACTTATTCGGTCTCTTCAATATCAATCCTCCCTCCTCGGCTTCAACACAGCTTTCCACCATCATCTATGATCATCTCACATCCACATCCATGATTTTTTCCACCCACATTAATCCTCCTCAAACCCACCTCTTTCTGTGTCTCCTGTTTGTTCTTCCACTTCTGTGATTTAGACTTTGCAGCTTTCTCCATCTTGTTCACCCCATGTGTCCTCCCCTTGCTATAATTCTTACCCACATCCCTTATTTCTCCAAGTCTCCCTCTGTTTTGTCCTTCAACCCTGCTGATGGTCTCCCCCTCTCTTTCTACTGTTCTTTTCGTTTTGTTACGCACAGATCCATTCATTGTGTTGTAGCTCTTTCATGAGCCTCGACACTCCGTACAAAAATAACAAACTCTGAGTTATCCTTTTAGACACTAGATATGTGCAACCTATTCCAGATATGTTTAACAACTTGTTGCCCACCTATTTGCCTTTGCATAATCATTTTGATTTATTGAATCAACTTATGTCTGTGATTGCAGCTTACAGCCCTGGTACCCCGTACAAACCCACCGCCCAGATGTCTGCACCGCCACCCCCTTACAGCCCTACTGGAGGTCACTTCCAACCTGGACTGTACCCTGCACGTGTTGCCTATACACAGGCTCCAATATATACACAGGTAAGTGAATGTGAGTTGAGGTAAAGGCTGGGGAGGGGAGGGTGTGTGGGGTTTGGTGGGATGTACATACTGGAGGAAAAATAAAAAGTCAGGCAAAGGCTGTTTACAATTGAGGATATGAGCCTGTATGCAGCTCTTTGGATTTAAGTTTAAGGAGAAATACAGGAGTATGCAATCATAATAGTTCTCTGAATAAAAGTATGCAGATGTCATATTTTATCCGATCTCATCTCACTTTTAGGCTCCACTCAGGAAGCTTCATTGTGTCATTGGACATAAAACCATCACATAAGCTGACAGATAGTGGACAAATAATGGAAACACCAGGGTACCCGAGCTGTACAACAAATATGCAAAGTATGGGACCGCCACACCTATTTGATTGGCACGTGAAATATGCATATCTCTCTTCGTGCATATATAAGCGGGCTGTGGCTCGAGCCCGGAATTAAGAGCCAGAATGGCCGCAAGATGAGACCTCGGTGACTTTGAACGGGGTGTAATTGTTGGTGCATGTTTGGCAGGTGCTTCAGTGACAAAGGTTGTGGAAATTGCTAATGTGTCATTAAGAACTGTCTCGAAAGTGATGTTAATCTGGCAAAAAGAAGGAAAGATGTCACCATCAAAGAGCAAGTGGGCAGAAGTGCATACTTGACAAGTGTGATGCATGGGCATTAGTCTGGACTGTGAGGCAAAACAGTGGATCAATGGCAGATAAACTGTGTGCAGAGGTCAATGAGGGTCGTGAGCATCCTGTATAGCCAAAAGGCCAGAAGGAACTTCACAGGGTGGGATACCAGAGCAGTGTTACGAGGCACAAACCATTCAACACTTGGCAACGCCCGTTTGCGGGTCTAGTGGTGCAAGGAGCATCGGTAACGGACTGCCTATCAGTGGAGGAATGTGATGTGGTCTGATGGGTCGTCCTTCACCATGTTCTCGACAAAAGGACATGAGCACGTGCGGCGATAACGCAGGTGGCTTGTTCCAACAGTAAGAGGTGTGGGGTGTGTTTTCCTGGCATGGCCTGGGTCCACTCATTCCATTGGAAAGCAGGGTTGATGCAGCACGCTATGTTACTGTCCTGAGCGATCATCTGCATCCCATTATTTCCCTGCAAGGCGGGGTGTCTTTCAGGACGATATTGCTCCATTCTACAGAGCACTTGTCGTCACCGGATGGTTTGAGGAACATGAGGACGAAGTTACCCATCTTCCCATGTCCGCCAAGTCGCTGAACCTCAATCGAGCATTTGTAGGACTGTCTGCAGAGGCACCTCCATCAAACCGACATGAATTGGAGGTGAATGGAGCTACATTCCTGAGGAAGAGTTCCAGACCCTTGTTGATTCCATGCTACGTCGTATCTGCCACCCTGGATGTACACATCGTGACCCAATACCCTACCAAGTGACATTCTGTTATTGTTTCCATTTGTTTTTTGGCCATTGCCTGTATATTGTCTGTCATGTGGATGCTGACCATCACGTAGTAGCAAATGACATTTAGCTGGAAAAATCACACGTCGATGTCTCGCCTCGAGAGACAGCAGAGATTGGAACTTAATTTGGTCAGTCACACGCCCGAGCGGTGTAGGGAGCGATCCTATTCTGATTGTGGGCAAATTCCTTGCTGGTTATCAGGATTACTTTTAACTATATTTAATCCCTCAGGGATAACCAATTCTGTTGAAATGAGCAACGTGCAAGAGGCAGATTGCAGAGCGGGCACGCATGATCTCATGAAATTATTAAACGATTTATTAAATAATAAGGACCCAGGCACGAGACATATAAATGGACAGATCTTGTGGGACGGAGGCACACTTTGAACACCAAAAATAATAAGTAAATAAATTCTTATATTTCAACAAAATTAACTCCTCCAAGGACCTGGACATAGACACGCATTCACACAGAAACAGGCAAGAATGTTTTTTAATAGGGGTTCAAATGTTAAAAAAAAAACTGAAACACAAAGTCTTGATACATGGGGAAAATGTTCTGTCATACACGAGCACATGGTCCATGCTAACACTTTGTATTTTGATAACGACCCTGTACCCCACACACGTGACACAGCCCTCTCCCTGTCTTTTAACTCCTGCCAAGGTCAACCAAAAGGTAACCGGCCTTAACACTTAAACATTCCGTCTCTGATTTCCTTACACATTAAATTACAGAACGCTGTGGAAGGCGAGATATAATCTAACCTTACCTGAGAAGCAACTGTATTAGCAAATATTCGAAAGTCTCACTGGTAGTTGTGGAACAATTTCATCTGAAGCTCCAGCAGGGAAATCAGTTTAGCAGTTTATATCGTGACCCTCAAGGTGATTGACCTGAAAACCATTGGGCTGGCAGGATAGCACTGCGCTGTCTCACCTGTGTTTGATTATTTATCGAGCAGACTATAAAACTGTCATCCGAGTGCTTTGGGGGTCGCCATATTCTGACCCAGAGAATGGTCTAGCTTTTTATTTTCTACAAGAGTGAGGTTGATGGAAAAGCAAGGTTAATTGCCAGTGGGGTGGGGGGGCAACAATTAGGCCCAACTGGCAATGCAATAAATGAAAGAGAGAGAGAGAGAGAGAGAGAGAGAGAGAGAGAGAGAGAGAGAGAGAGAGAGAGAGAGAGAGAGAGAGAGAGAGAGAGAGAGAGAGAGAGAGAGATAGAGAGAGAGAGAGAGAGAGAGATATATATATATATATATATATATATATATATATATATATATATATATATATATATATATATATATATATATATATATATATATATATATATATATATATTGAAATCAGCAAGTCAAAGGTTGGGTGAGGAAGGGCTAATTAATGGGGGTTATAAAGATTGAAAGATCACACGTGCTCCCGGGCGCACACGTCATATGTGAACAGCTATCTTAATTTACAAAAGGGCAGCCATTATTATTACACATGATGTTGTTCGGCACCTCTTGTATTCAGTCTTCCGTCAAGCGTTGTCACATATTTGCTATGTTATCCACATTATTCCACCGATAGTGTACATGTGATATTCAATGGCATTCGGGCAACTGTGAATGTAAAAGCTACCCTGCCAGCTGCCAGTTTGAAAAAGTCTGCATTGGGACTACAGAGTAGCCAGCATTGTATTACCTGAGGCAGTTTTAACACTGATGATCCTGACGGTCTCCCAACAACGGTGAAAACAGGTCAATCGATTTTGGTGCCTGTTTTGGACATTGTGTTTGTGACGATACCTTGTGGAATGTCTTTTGCTGTTAAAACTCCTGCTGGTAGTCTAGCTCTAAGGCTACTCTTTAGTCCCATTGTAGGCCTAGGTATTGCTTCAAACATGCAGCTAACTTTTGTAAGTGTACATGGTTTCAACCAGAAACAGGCTCCATGTGATGTTCAAAGGTAGTCTTTCATGTGTGATGTTGATGTTTGAGTGTATCAACAGTAAAATGAATGCAAGTGTACAATCTGGAGGTGTAACATTTATTCTGTATTTCTGTTTTTCCCAGGGCCCATACTATGCCCAACCAATATATGCAGCTGCTCCTCCTCATGTGATACATCACACCACAGTGGTACAACCCAATGGTGTTCCACATCTGTACTCGGCTCCAGTACCTGCCCCCCGTCCCTCTTCTCTGCCGGTTGGCATGGTTGCTGGGACAGCCATGGCCATGTCAGGTATTTTGCAGTTATACGTCATTCGTAGTTTACTAATTGGCCACCAACACTACTGTTCACCTTCATATCACATTTAAAATTGGTAACTTATTCTAATTTCTCTCCCCCTACCCCTCTCACACTTCCTTTGTTTCCAGCAGGGACATTGCTTGCCACTCCACCACACACTCCTGTCGGTGCACCTGCAGTGCCTGTTCCTACATATCGTCCTCCAAGTGCCCCTTATGGCTACGCTTCTCCTTCCCCACCCTGGTGAACGGGAATAGCATTTCCCTCCCCCATCCTCTATCCCCTCCCCCAATTCAAAAGTCCTGAAAACAGGTACGATATGTGTGAAATTGAGATGTAGTGTGTGTGTGTGAGAGAGAGAGAGCGAGGGGCGAGAGAGAGAGAGAGAGAGAGAGAGAGAGAGAGAGAGAGAGAGAGAGAGAGAGAGAGAGAGAGAGAGAGAGACACAGAGAGAGAGAGAGACACAGAGAGAGAGAGAGACACAGAGAGACACAGAGAGAGAGAGAAGAAAAAAAGAAAAAAAAAAAAAAAGGAGAGGGGGGAGTGACAGAGGGTGGAGTGGAAGTGTGAGAGAGAATGTGGAGGAATTTTAGGGATGGTGCAAAGGGGCAGCTTATAGGTAAAGAATTGGAAGGGAGTAGAGGATGGGGAATGTGGTTGGGGAGTCGGGGACATGATGATTCATGTTTCAAAGAATTAAGGAACTGAGTTTATTGTGGGGAAGTTGTGGTTCCAGCTGTAGGAACAATGCTCTTCTGCACTTTGTGTAACTTCTCACCATCAGCCTTGTACATTGTATGGCACAGGATGGGCTTTGCTATTGTTTTTTGATCTCCTCCCTCTTGTTTTATTTCACATCCTCTATTTTTGCAGAATTCTTTGTTTTCTCATTCTTTATCCATGATTCTCACAAAACCGTTTTTTAAATAAAAATAACGGGTTGTTTAAAATATCATTTTTGAGAATTTTGACAGGTAGGGTGGGGGAAATGGCATAAAGCATGGAGTTCAGTCTTGCTCGTGTTCCTGCTGCATGGGCTTTGTTTAGCACTTGTTTTGGTTCTGTGGGGATTTGTACATGGTGTCTGGAAGGTAGTTTTAAACAGATTGTTCATAATACTGTTGAAAACGGTGTAAACACACGCACACACACACACCAGGTAAAAAATGGAGCACTCCGTATTTTCCCATCACTCTTCCCTTTCATTAACTCCTACACTCACCCCGTGCGGAAATTGGCCTTCTGTACATGCTTAAAGGTGATCCGGGGAGAGCAATCGGGCATGACACGGCAACAGATGTACAGAAATTGTTCCTCCGTCGCTCTGATGCCGCACGCAGAACGGAGCACGACCATTCTAAATCCCCTTTGAGTTTTGAAGTGGTTGACTTACCAGTGTTAGAAAATACAGCTGACAGGCTAGTTTAAGCCTTAGCTTTACCAATGTGTTGCCAAGTAATTGTTGTACTCTCAACGAAGAACCAACACTGCATTTGAAGCAGAGCTGGATTTGAACCTATAGCCTGTTGATCCTGATTCATTGTTTATAATCACTGGCTTTGGATGCTTCCAATTGCCTGTTCACCAACCATTTTGCTGTTCAACAAATATCTGCCACTTTCCAAAAACATGTACGATCAATTCCTTTTCTGCAATGACCAAGACACCAGTGATGTTGTTTGTACGTGTGCTGTGGAGTGGTTTGCGTATAATATGAATAAAACCTATTCCAGTGATAATATTTTTAAACATGGAAACTTTGCTTTGATTGCAATTTGCTTGCTTGACATGCAAAGCCTTCAGAAGTATTTTAAATCACGTCTTCGCCAATGTTTTACACTTCCAATCTTTGAGGTGTCAGCCTGAGAGGTCAGTAAGGCGAGTGTTTTCAATATAAACTATTGTGATGAGGAAGAGTATATTTCATAAAAAGAAATGACTACTTGATGGTTTTCAAACGTGTACTTCCTAAAATCAGACCCACTTAATAAATGATTGATTTACACTGCACTTAAAAAAAAAATCATGGGTGATTTTATTTTTAGAAAACTAAGATGTTCATCACATTTATTTTGGGAACAAGAAAAGCCTTTCAGAATCCTAATCATGTACTCTGCCCGATTTTCAGAGCACGGGTGCTGCCGAAGAAGTTGTTCAGCCACAATCCTGGTTGAGTCGCCACTCCAACTCAAAATCAGGGTAGGAATTTGGTCAGAGGCCCGGCATTAGCTCGCCTTGTCTTCATGAAGGACAGCGTAGGATCATCTGAGGGATGGCACACACATTGAATCACCCTGCCTGTGGAACGCCGGGATGAGTTTATAGCTGGGTTGGGATTCAAACCCATGCTAGACAACTTTGAGGCGAGTGCGTGCATACCTCTTGGCCATCTGCTCGCCCCCGTGTTCACAATATTATTATGCCATTATCATTGGATGGAATTGACTGATTCATTGGGGTTTTTCACCATTTTGACGAAAAAAAATCTAACTAAAATGAGTTAGAGGCTGGAGTCAGGATTGGAGTAAGATGTATCAACATTCTAAGGTATGCTGATGATACCGAGCTGTTGGCAGAAAGTAAAGAGAACTTAATGGAACTGCTACAGACAGTAAAGAAGAAAAGTGAAAAAGCTCATTTTTATTTAAACCTAAAAAAGAGACGTTCTCAGTTGACAAGATTTTCATAGACGTGT
>NC_140966.1:10980480-10987980 GCF_056783735.1 Eptatretus burgeri
GGTTTTGGGTATGTGTTGTCGGCGCCGTCTGTGAAGTAGAATTGTATAAGTGTTGCCGTGTGCTCGGTAGTCGGTATTAGCTCTGCACTGTGTTTTCACTTTTATGTTTGCTTTTTGTGTAAATGGAATTGTGTTTTCTTTTTGTGTGCATTTGGTGGAATTGTATTTGTGTGCTTCCCGTGTGCCGAGAATAAATGTGCTTTATTGTTGAACTGTTCTCCCGCTTCGCTTCGTCTTTTCCTCCATTGAATCCCCATCTTGCTTCACGTAAAGGGTTGGTAGTGGGCTGAATACGCCCGATAATTAATCGAACCGTCGAGGTCGACGATAACACCGCTCGGTTATTCTGATAGTACGGAACGGGTCGCTTAAGTGGCCCGTGTCCGAAGTCGACCTGCGGCGAGGTGCGATCGCCCGGTCTACCCTCCGCGTGGGTACTTAGGTAGTTCGAATTTGGCGAGCAACCCTATCCCACGCGGGGGCTGATTGGCTCGATCGCGGTGAGACCGAAAGGTCCACCCGTGACTGGTTCCCGGCGTTAGTCCGAGAGGGTCACGACTGGATTGTCCGTCCGGTGGGCGACGTGCCGCGATTCGAGTTACGTGGCCGTTCGCACGCCGGCGGGCGCGAAGACCGCAACACTGGTGTCAGGAGTGGGATACAAATTCATCGCCCTCCTCGCGGCACTGGTATTGGAGAACGGGACAACGGGCTCTCCTGTCTCCAGCGAAATTCACGGGAATCGGTCCAGGGGTGAGAGAAGCGACCCCCGATTCCCTCCAAATTACGAGCGAGCGAAATTAACCCTTCACGAGAAGCAAGATGGCGTCTCAAGGCGAGCGGGTGCCGGGTGGATTTGGTATGTGTAATAGTAATGTAGAATCCATGGCTCAGGACGAGATCACCGTGCAAGAGAAACCCGTACCAGAAGGTTGGGAAAGGCATCGATGCAGTTCATCTGGTCGGTTTTTTTATTATAACCCCACCGCTAAATGTAGTCAGTGGGAGTGGCCAGGGCAGGTGACAATACAGCATGTTATGGAACTCGTGCAGAGCATAAATGACAAACTGGATTACAGGAATGCCGAAATGAAAGAAAGGAACAACGAAATGAAGAGAAATACGCAACAAATGGAAAATAAAAAAATGGATGGAAACGCACTCGAAGCGAAAAACCAAATGAAAGAAATGCGGGGTGAGATGCAGAGCATGGGCATAGGCCTGCAGGCAGGCATTATGGCAATGGCGAGGAGCGAAACGCGGACCACGGGCGAGAAAATGGCGCTGCCACGTGCTGGGACGAACGAGCTGGGGGGAGTGCAACGGCTGTCAGGCCCGCGGTCGGGGCGGGCGAGAAAATAATTCGGGAGACGTGTAAGACGAGACACGAGGTAAAGAAGGTATTAGAAAAATTAAAAGAAAGCCAGGAGGAGACAGAGGAGGGATTGAAGGTCGAAACGGTGGAGTGTGAGAAAAGACTTCAAGACATGACGAAGAGAGTTGATAAGCTGGGACTGGAGGGAAAAACGGAGACAGAGGAACTGGGAAGACGGGTAGAAAACCACAAGCGCAAGCCGGAAGAACAGTTAGAAGCCAAAGCAAAGTCTGAGTGTGCGGAGATGAGAAAGGAATTGGAAAATAAAGTTTCTGAGTTACAGAAACACCAAAACAAAGAGAGGGAACTACAAAACGAACTGAGAGTGTTAAAAGAGGAAAGGAAGAGAACGGAAAATGAAACTTTAAGAAACCACACTGTACAGATCGAACAGCTGGAAGCGAAGGCCAGACTAAAGAATGAGGAACAAGAAAGAGTAATGAAGGAAGAACGAATGAGACAGGAGAAAGAAATCAGTCAGTTGAAAGAAATGACGAGATTGCAGAAGGAGGAACAAGAAAGACAGTGGAATAGAAAACTGAAAGAGTATGAATTTGAAACTGAACGACAAAAGGAAAAAAATAGGTTTGAATACGAGGAGAAAGTAAAGGAGCAAGGAATGAAGCAGGAAGGAGAAATCAGGAGATTGAAGGACACAACGAGATTGGAGAGGGAAGAACGAGAGGAACAATGGAATAGAAAACAAAAAGAACATGAATCTGAGGTTGACCAATTGGAAGAAAAGCTGAGGCTGGAGTACGAGATAGACAAAGAACAGCGAATGAAACACAAACAGGAGATTAACCAAATGAAGAAAACCATGAAACTGGAGAAGGAAGGACAGGAGAGGAAACGAGGAAGAGTAATGAGACAGCAGCAAATGAAACACAAAAAGGAGATTAACCAAATGAAGCAAACCATGAAACTGGAGAAGGAAGGACAGGAGAGGAAACGAGGAAAAGTCGTGAGAGAACAGCGAATGAAACACAGGAAGGAAATGAGCCAATTGAAAGAAACGATGAGATTGGAAAACAAAGAGCAGGAGGAACAGTGGGAAAGAAAACAACAACTCTATGAGTGTGAAATTGAACAACTAAAACGGAGGGAGAACGAACAGCTCATGGGGCTCAGAGAGAAAGAACGACTCAGATGGGAAAGGAAAAGGAACCAGGAAGAGACAGAAAAAAGGAACCAGGAGAGAAAATGTATAGAGACACGGGAGACAGACAAAATAGAGGAAAGACTACACGATAAAGACGGGGTAAGTGACGCACACACACACACGGAGGTAGTGGAGGATAATGGGGGTGAGCTGGCAGACTGGGTGGGGACCCAGTGCGAGCACCTGGATGGCCTCCTCCAGGAACGAGGGGAGGGAGTCTGCCCCCTTGAGGTGAGTCACGACCAGGTGAGTTCGGTCGTGCTTTGCGAGGTTGAGGGGACGGGTGCTGTGGACAGGTGCACGGAGAGCTTGGGGGGTATAGAGGCCCCGGAGACCCTTGTGGGGACACGAATCCCCAGTATGGTTGTCCCTGTGTGTGTGGTGCAAGGTGTGAGTGCGTCCCCGTGTGTGGAAGCGACCCCGTGTGTGATTGGTGTGGTGGCGATGGTGCCGGAGTACGTGCTTCCCAGCACGCCGGGTGTGGATGGGGCACCGTGTGTGAGTGAGGCCGTGTGTGTGAGTGAAACGGCCAGTATGAGTGAGGCACCACGTGTGAGTGGTGTGGTGGCGATGGTGCCAGAGTGCGTGCTTCCCAGCACGCCGTGTGTGGATGAGGCACGGAGTGTGAGTGAGGCACCGCGGGTTAGTGCCCCCGCGTGTGTGGGTGAGGCACCGTGTGTGGAAGAGACCGCGTGTGTGAGTGTCGCCGTGTGTATGAGTGAGGTACCGCGGTTGAGTGCCCCCGCGTGTATGAGTGGGGCACGGTGTGTGGATGAGGCACCGCGGGTGAGTGCCCCGCACGCGTGAGTGAACGGCCGTGTGCAAGGTCGCTGTGTGCCAGGGAGACCGTGTGTGTGAGAGAGCGGTATGTGAGGGAGATGTCGGTTGGCATGCGGGAGCACGCAGCCGCGTCTCCCGGTGTGAGTTTAATGGAGTGGACTGTGTGCGTCGTAACACGCAGGTGTGCGTGGGTTGAATGGCGACAGAGACGGCGACAGAGGAGAGAAAGCCGAGTAGCGGCTGTGGTTGTTTCGAGGACCGTGCCGGGTTCACCCAGCAGTGAGCACGCGGTTCGTGCTGTGCAACGCACGAGACCACCACGTGCTCGCTTGCGAGAGTGAAGTCCCGGTCCGGAAACGCACGCGGTGGATTTGCCGATCCCGCGGACGGACAAAGTTAGGCAGGTAAATGGATTTGGACCGGACGGGTTCTCCACGCGATCGTGTGTGTTAAGCTCCAACGGGCAAAGCACATGTGTTCGCGTGGGGAACCCCTCGAGAAGTGGGGCTTGTGTTTTTTCTTTGCGCACAGTGACGTCATGGCTGCACGTGTGGTTGGAATCCGGCAGGAGGGGTATCTCTGCCGGATGGTCCCGTCCAAGGAGGGACGAGGAACACGTGCAGCTGCATGACGTCACGGGCAGGTGCAAAGTGCGTGAGCTCTGAGTTGCCGCGCAGGTGCTGCGCATGTAAAGAGAAAAAAAAAAAAAGAACAGCAAGCCTCACTTTCGGGTGTACAGGATTCCTGGGCAAGGGGTGGAAGACCCCCTTACCTGGGCACAGGATGGAAACTAGTTAGGGGGAAGGGTTAGCTTAGCTAGACCGACTTCATGGGGCAGGGGTAAGTCCTCATGGAGTCCGTGGAATGGATTAGGTAGAGGGATTGTAGCCAGATTTAGGTTGGGAAATAAAATGATTGATTTGAGGACATGGACAGACTTGTGGATGTGTAGCGGGGACGTAGCTTAGCTACGTAGTGTTAAAAGGAACGTGCTACTAGTATAAGGGACGACGTGGGAGCACGAGTTAGTTAGGGGAGGTAGTTAGAAGGATGGCAGAGTTCAGTGGTGTGTGTGTTGAAGAGTTGGTGAGTGAAGTGGAAGCATGTGCTTGGTGAGTGAGTGAGGCCAGCGGGTCTGTGTGTGTGTGGAGCGAATGGGGAATGCATGGTGCGATGAGTGATTGGGGGGAGGAGTGACTCCCGCCCAAGGGACCCCGGGGTCAGTGTAGAGTGAGTTAGCTGGGTTAGTCAAATTGAAAAATGGAGGTCGTTTTGTTGTTGATGGGTGTGTAGGCTCGAGACCCATTTGGAGGGGTGCAGGAGCCCTGTTGACGGGCTTGGGAGCGTGGCTGCGAAAGGTGAGTATCGCTGAGTGGGTACCCCGGGCACCAGGCTAGTCGGCCGCGGTAGGCCATGGGCCCATGGGGGGCCGGGATAGAGTAGTGGGCACGGGTGCGCCTGCTTGGTGCGGGGGCCCGGGGCGCCATTAGCCGCGTGGGCAGTGTTGTGGGCACGGGTGACCCTCGGAAAGGGGCCCGGGAGGCCGGCCTGCCACGTGTGCGTTTCAGGGGAGGTGCCATGGGGGGCACTCCCCGGTGTTAGGGAGCTGGTAGGCTCGGAGGCAGTGTAGTGCCCGGGGGTGCCATAGCGGGAGATTCGGCAGAGGGTCGTGCCTGCCGGAGGGAGCCACGTGTCCCAGCCAGGAGACCGTGTGAGGGCACGGAGAGAAAATTGGGGGGTGAGGCCCGAAATTGTAAGGACACCAACACAGGCGACGGGAATCTGGGTTTATAGAACCAATAGTTTAAGCAAGAGGCGCTTGTTGAAAGCCCCGGGGTAGTTTAACAGTTAAATGGTTAGGGTAGATTAGGAGATGTACCCCTCCGCACCATCCATCCCCTCGCTCTCGTTGTGGGCCGCTGGACCCACTTTGGTTAAAGATCGCCGAACTCTGGGGAGGCCATTTTGAGGCTTCGTTGGGCCTCGACACAGGACGTTAGCTCTCCCTTATTCCCCTCCGGGAAGGGAACGTAGGGGTTGGGAGTAGGCTAGGTGACAGAATAGGTTAGCCGAACAAGGACGATAAAGGGGGTTAGGGGACGATTTATAGTGGGGAAGTAAAAATAAAAACAACAAAAAAATTAAGGGGGCTAAATTGGTTTTTCACAAATTAAGGGAGTGGGTATGTACAGTGACAGGCAAAGGCGATAGGTGGGAGGGAGACAGGTAGGTAGGTCCGAGCCCGCCTTCCAAGTGGCCAGCACCACCGCACTCCCTCCACCAACCTCCACTGAACGGCAAAGGCTAGCCAACTCCATCGGCTGGCCGTGTTTTTCTTCGAGGCGGAGGTCGGCCAACTTCATCGGCAGCTGTTGTTTTGCTGCAAGGCCTGTGCCATCGGCTGGCCGTGTTTTGCTTCAAGGCCTGTGCCGGCCACTTCATCTGCAGCTGTGGTACTTCAAGGCCTGTGCCGGCCAGTTCATCTGCCGGCTGTGTTTGCCTGCAGCGGCCTTCTTCTGCGGGCTGTGTTTGCCTGCTGCCTTTGCCATGCCATGCCCACTGCCCCTGTTCACCAGCCCCCGTTCAATTTTTGCTTTGCCCCCCCCCCCCTTGTTCGTTTCCATGTGCGCCAGGATCAGAAAGCAACAGTTTGCAAGCTGCAAGAACTGCCCTGTTGGCAGCTACAACACGGGCCTGCAGTGGCGGCCCGTGCACCGTGTTTGTGTCCATGCATCCATTCGTTGTGCTCATTGCGTGTGCCACTTGAGCTGGCACGGAGACTGCGTTTGTGCAGCCCATGCACCGTTGTGGTTCACTGCATTCAGTTCAAACCGTTCATGCATCCATTCGTTGTGCTCATTGCGTGTGCCACTTGAGCTGGCACGGAGACTGCGTTTGTGCAGCCCATGCACCGTTGTGGTTCACTGCGTTCAGTTCAAAAGGGAAGGCCTTGGACTGCGTGTGAGCAGCCAGCCACGTTCCCTGTCACCTGCATTGTTTGAGCCAGAGACTGCATGCGGGCAGCCTGGCTCCCTGCTAACTGCTTTTCTTTTGCAGAGTTCAGTGATCCTGGGCCATGGTTTAGTGTAAAATTTGTAAGTTAAGGTTAAGATGTACTGTAAATATGAGTGCGCCCCCGGCATGTTTGTCTAAGCGCCGGCAATTTTATTTAAGTCGTCCGTGTGAGTGAGTTTGTTTAGGTAGTTACGCAGCCCTCAGGTTATTTATTTTGGGGACACGAATACCATGAATGTCGCACTCAGGGATCCGTAGGTAAAGTGTACTAGGGGAAAACTACACATGATGGCACACGAAAATTTGACGACTCGGGACGAGTCTGTAAAAAGGGAAGGGGGTAGTGTTGTGGTTACCAGATTCGCAAACCACCATTCAGGTCCCTTAGGTGAGGTATCTCGGTAAGTGCATGTGTAGTTAGGCCCAAACCCGTTGTCTAGTGGGAATACATGCCATTTATACGTGCTGCGACTCTTTAGGATAGCCGTTTTTCTTTTACTATCTTTATTTTGGACCAACCGCCATGATCACAACCACAACATCAACCACCAACCACAACCACCGCTTCACCACAACCGCCATGACCTTTACCGTCACAACTCGCCACCATCGCATCACAGTCATCTCGCGCCACTCATGGGCACCGATGCTGGACTCGTGTAGGGCGCACGTTGAACAGCGTGTACAAACCACGGATTTTCTGCTTCAAAAACGGATCAAAAACGACACACGCCCACTTTTTGCCGTCCAATCGGTGAGCGAGGGGCGATTTGGCCCCGCCTCCAGGACGATCGATATATGCAAATTTGTGGATCAAAAAGCCTTCACGCCCACTTTTTCTCGGGCCAATGGGGAGCGAGGTGAAAGGTCAAAGGGAGGGGGTCAAAGGCGAAGTTACGGGGGGATAAAAGGACGGTGTTCGTCAGTCAGAACGAAAGAGTCAGCAGAACGAGAGTCGGAGTCGCAAAAGGAACGAGAGAGTCAGCAGAACGAGAGTCGGAGAGTCGCAAACAAGAACGGGTCGGAGAGTCAAGAAGAGGAGAGTCGGAAGCAGAGGGTCAAGACTTCGCGGGCGGTGGAGCTGCTCGTCGTGTGCGGTGGAGTCGGAACGGAGGGGACGGAGCTGTGGAAAGGCGGCGACACCAGACGAGGGGGTGCTCGCGTCGTG